>NC_139925.1:25458286-25610786 GCF_963514095.1 Eutrigla gurnardus
CTCCTTCACTTTGATACCCGGGAGTTCCTGAACGTCCTCGCCATGGTGAGATTTCATCATTTCATTTGAACTCTTGTCATGTGATAAATGTGTGTTTAGCATATTGAAAGACTTCTTACAGTAGACCGTTAATCTGAAACTGATCCATTTTAACACCTCAGTAGAAAGACCAGTTAACTTGACATTTCATTTATCATGCAAAAAGTGCTGCCAATGCATATGTGCCACGTAGCCCAGCATCCCATCGGCCTGATTATTTATGACAATTTTACTTCCCACGTTCCAATCATTTGACCGTTTTAACCACAGGGAGGCTTCTCTCTGATGGCTATAATACCACTTGTCCTGTAGTCCAGTATGTCCTTACCCGGGGAGATACGACATGGGGGCCAATAACAGCTGTTTGGGAACCACCGTCTTAGTCCATGTTCAGGTGTATGGGCCACCCTGTCTCCAACAACATTACATTCTCATACAACCAAACTGCAATATTGTTCCGGAGTAAACGTCATGGTTTGGATTAAAATGACTATGAAATTGAAACGATGATCAATCTCCTGGTGAAGGTCCTGTGTTTTTAGACCCCTTCACCACCCAGACCTCCTCCCAAACCGCAAACCCATTTCAAACGAATTTAGACTTCCAGGAGAGCAGGCCGGTGTGGGAGAAGGGTAAACACCAGAGGAGTGTTGGAGTGTTTGTGTAGTTAATGTACCCATAAACATGAAGATCCCTTGAGCATATCTTTATAAATTGTTTACATATGAAGTTTTTAGTATATTATCACCACATGTATATTCCCAGTTGGAGTAAAGAGTAGACATTCTGTTGCATCATTATCCATAGGTCTTGGCAATACTTCTTTTGAAATTTAGATTATATACCAGGCAGGGATAAAAGTTCTATTTCCTATCTTTCTTTCCTGCATCTCCATTTAGTCTGGGTTAGTAATAAAAAATAGGTTTACTTATATTCCTTAAGTTCTTACCAGAAATATGTCTGTTTTCTTACACCTTGGATTGTTTAAATCAAAAGTGGAGTGCACTCAGCCCACGTTGCAGTATTAGTCTTCTTTTCCACCAGGCTACCTTTGAAAGGTGAGATTTGATTTTTTTTTTTTTTTTTTTAATATTTGGTTGTAACTTCATTCCAGACATTTGAAGACTTTAAGAACGACAAGCAGGCTCTGGAGTACCAGCAGAGGATAGTGGACATCTTACTTCAGGTAAAACCACAAGAATAAGTAAGAATCACTCCATGTTCTGTTTTGTTTCCGTGGTTGTTGGTAGTGAAGGCAGCATGGAGCTTGAAGGGATGCTCAGTAAGGATGTCCTTTCCCCAAACAGACTAAGTGATTTTACACAACCATTCACAGAACAACCCTCCTCTTGGTTGTGTCTAGATTGTTAAAGTTTATTATTTATTTATTACTACACAATATTCCTGTCGCATTTAAACCAGGCGGCAACCTCCAGTTCTGCAAAGTGAAGTGAAGCCGTCACCATGACTACGTCCACTTCTGATATACAGTCGATGGTTTGAAGCCAATGACAGCATTCAGCTCATCTGAAGGGCTCCAGGACAAAACAGTCGCTGAGACATCTGTTTTATTATATATATGGACAAAAAGGTCTGATGGGTTTAGGGAGATGCTATTAATATCATTAACAGTCTTTTTTTGTCTTTCTGGTTACCTAGGTGATGGTGGACAACCCAGACTTTACTCCATCCCAGGTGGGCGGGCTCTTCACGTTTTTGGCTCGCCAGTTGGCCAAGCCAGACAACACGCTTTTTGTGAACAGGAAGCTCTTTGATCAGGTAACCAATCAGATCCCCCGAACATGCCCCATTTTTCATTATAGATCACATTATCCTGATACTTTTACAGCTGCTTGAGTAGGAAGTACAGGCCAAGCTACAGTAAAGGCGGGGGATGTTATGCTGGACACAAACAGGACTCCATAGCATAGGTGAGACAAAAATCAAAGGCCAAAGGAAAACATGCATGGCTCAAAACACTGGGTGAACTGACTCAAAGAAGAATGCTGGAGCACTAGACATCGAGAGACACAATACACAGGTTTCTACACAGGGAGCAGGGTTAACGGGACACAGGTGGAATACATCAGGGACCGGGCAGATAAAGGAAACTAGCAGGAACGAAACCAGGGATGAGGTGAGTAACTAAATAAAACAGGAATCCCTAAACAGACATAAAAACAAGACTAAATGTTGTGGTGAGGTGTGTCATAGTGTCTGGATACACAAGGGACAAGAAAATACATACATACATGTGAGGTATCACTCTGTTCACATGCGTTGCTTCCGGCTCTGAAAAGTGAAAAGTGCCTTAAACTTGCATTCTCACTACTGGCCACCAGGGGGCGACTCCTCTCTGGTTGTATAGAAGTCTATGAGAAAATGGTCCTACTTCTCTCTTGATGTATTATCTCAGTAAACATTGTAAACATGAGTTTATGGTCTCAATCTCTAGTTTCAAGTCTTCTTCAATCCAGCATGATGTTCATTTAGTACATTATGGTCCATTTAGAGTCCACCAGACCAGAAAGCTGGGGATGCTTTAGGACCCTTATAATTGACAGGTTGCTACCATGGTGCTGCTACCTTCTATAAATAAACCTTCTATTAATAAACAAATTCTGCACAGAATCATTTGCTTACTAGCAAATCAAAAGCAGAGGAGGGTGGGTCCTCGTTGAAGAGGGAAATCTATCAAACTACATTAAATAACAGCAACTGGGAGAGGCTCTAAACAAGTTAATTTGGCATTCGCATGAGAGGACAATTAACATTTCCAAAACACTCTTACAGTGTGGTTGAGCTACCAGGCGTTGCCTTCGTCTGCTTTATTAGTTAGGTAGTTTTTAGTTTCTCAAGGCTAGTATAACTAATGTTACTCCACCACATCCCATTAGAAGTATTTCTGGTAACCTCCAGTAACATTTGTCCACATCTTTGCTCTTACTGTCTTTCTAGGTGCTGGAGTTCCTGTGTTGCCCAGACGATGATTCCCGACACACTGAGAGGCAGCAGGTTGTACTAACACACTACTACATTCACGTCTGCAGTACGGGGTTTGCTTGATGATGTCACGTCTAAGCTGGCGTATTCGTGGGGGGTTTGTAGGTTCTGCTGGAGCTGCTGCAGGTCGGTGGTGTGGTCCAGTTTAATGAAGAAAGGCTGCTGGCTCTGGCAGAGAAGGCTAAGTTGTGAGCATCTAATCATCTTTTGCATATTTTCCATGCATTTGAAAATGTAAAGAAAATTGAAAAAGTTCACTATTGTTGTAACCTTTTAGGGCTGTGAGCTTCATCATGTATGTCACCATGAGAGACACTTTTCACCGTACATGAAGTCCTTTCAAACATAGTTAATATAAAATATTGGTCAGCGCGGCTTTGACCTCACAATGCATATGAGCCACCAAGTCATTCACTGAGACTCTGATGTAACGTACCAGTCTCATTGATTTGGTTTGCTCAACTACCCATGAAAACATCAGGGACAACGGTGGCAATAAGTCATCATCATCATCAAACAAATATGTATATATATTATTACCATTATTATTACCATGATGTATTTTCTCTTTCCCTCCAGCTACCAAATCTGTGAATTTCTTTATGAGAAGAAACATCTGTATGACAGGATCATTGACTGCTACCTGAGGGACCCTCTCAGAAGGGTAACATCCAAATACATATTACATCTTGTTCATTTTTAATTTGCCTAAGTGTTGATTTAGTGTGTGTGTGTGATTTTATTAGTGGGTTATGATTGGCAGGCTAACCAAGAAAGAGCTAGACAGCTGTTAACATGTAAAATGTAGTCCCATCTCAGCTGTAACAGATACTATTATACACTTAAACCCAACTCTACCAAACCACGTTCCCAAACCACTAAACTGCACTCTCAATTACTTTTTCAGGGAAACTTATTTTATTCTGAAACTGAACGGTCGCAGTTTGAAACATGTGGTTCACAGCAAAACAAAAAAGGCAACACAACTACATAGTTAAGTTTAGTAAAGAAAACATCCTGGTTTGGATTAAAATGATTATGAATTTGAAACAAAACAAAAACACAACAAAAGTTCTTGGTTATGTTTTGGCAACTGAACTACTTGGTTCTAACGGGACACTAACACTGGTCTCCTGGTGAAAGTCCTGTGTTTTTGGACCCGTTCACCACCCAGACCTCCTCCCTACACAGACCAACTCGGACTCTTTGACGCTAATTTGTTATACGTCATCAGCAAACATAATCCACAACAAAATAAGTTTCCCTGCAAACGTAACTCACAATGCAGTTAGGTCGTGTGGGAATGTCATGTTTCGGAGTCCAGTCTGAAGACTTCGGTAAATATTTGACATCTGTTGACTATTGTGATATAATTGGCAGATTCAAATGAAGCATTTGAAATCTGTGTGTTTGTGTCAGGCGGAGATCTTCAGCTACATCCACAACCTGCTGTCCATGCCCGGCTACAGCCCGGAGGAGAAACAAACCGTCAAGGACAAAGTACTGCAGCACATCAAGGTCAGAGCATACTCACATGCACATAAAGATACTGAAACCCCACGGACCCAGTACTGTGCCCTGTGGTGCACTACAAGTAAGCCGACGCATGGCCCTTACTACTTCGATCCAGCCACCAGATGGTGACAGACAGCAACAAGTGGAGTAGCGTTGTCATTTTCTGAGCCTTATTTTTTAACAATATCTTTCTGTAAAGAATGACCAAAAAATGTCTTGGTATTTTAATATTTAAATCCAATAGTTTTTCCTTCCTGGAAAATGAAATCTGAAGCATGCTTACATGAGCTAGCACCAACCAATTCAGCCAATGATATCATGACATCCATCCCTCAATCAGTCTGCAACTGTTCATGGCTCAGAGCGAGAGGATGTGCTGAGCTAATCTTTCAACCATTAAATGAAACGTTGCGTCCGGTTTCACTGGAGATATATTTATATGCATTAGAAATACAAACCCTCCAACTTATGTTCCCAGGAGCTGGTGATCCTCGACCCCAGCAAGGCAGCTGACCTGGTGGTGTTCCACTTCACCAAACAGGTGCAGCAAATCATCGCTGAGCTTCAGGTAAGGTCTGAATCCTTAACGGTGCTGATGTAGCCGTTTCATCTGGTTTCATCAGTGCTGACGGACTTCCAACTACAAGCTCCAAGTCCAAACAACGCTTTTCTTTCTTTCTTTTTAGTCGCTGTGCCAGTTAACATTTAGAAATTTAAATTTAAATTTTACGTCACTGTACAGCACAGTAATGTCGTAGGAGACAATGGGCGCGTTTCGGATCGCATGCATTTGCGCCGATGCATGCACGAGACTTGAGAGGATCCGCTGGAACTCGTCATAAACACGCCAAGTTCCCACTACGTCAAGTCGGACACAGGTGCACTTCACAGACCTTTTTTTTATTTTTTTTTATTTAAACTTTATTAATAATTGTATACATAACAAAAACTGTCGCGCCAGGGGAAACTTCACGGACTTTGCACAAAGAATATGGCCTGCTCAGTGGCGCTGGCTTTCTTCGTCGCTGACGAACTCGAGCCGAGGCATTTGAAGTCCCGTTGTTGACGGAGGCTGAGGAATTTTCTCACGTGGGAAATACCACGTGATAATTCTAACCAACTAGGGCAACGTTGAGGGGAGTGTCTTATGTCCGCACTTATTTCAGACCATCTGCACAGAAAAGCATGCGGAGGGAGGTACCCTGGAGATACCGCAAGTTTTTAAAGTCATGTGACATGTCGCAAAGGGAAGTTATCACCAGCATTTGTGACGTTTTTTTCCCAGAATGCCTTGTTTTGCGAGGCAAATGCATGCGCATGCTTGATTCGAAACAAGCCTATTGTAAAGTAGACAAACTCCACCCACCTGGGAGGAGGAGGAGGAGGAGGAGGAGGAGGAGGAGGAGCCCTCCCTTAAAGGTAAAGTCACCCATACACAGAGGACAACATTATAACCTCTCTCTCTCCCTCTCTCTCTCTCCCTCCCTCTCTCTGTCTCTGTATCTGTCTCTCCCCCCCTCTCCCCCCCCCCCCCCCCTCTCTCTCTCTCTCTCTCTCTCAGGATGACCAGCTACTCTTTAAGTTCCTCAGCTGCCTCTTAGAGCCACGGTACGCCAACGATTTCTCTGCCGCCTCACTTCTGCATTTCTCCCCTCCTCCCTTTCTCCTCATGTCTCTTCTGCTCTGTTCAGGGAAGTCCATCCTTCAGGAAGCGCCCTGCCTCTGGAACATGACCTCCACGAGCTGCTGCTGGACTTGCTGTGCCGCTTTGACCCCCAGCAGCTCCTCAGCTTCCTGCAGACCTCCCAGCACTACAGACTGGAGGAGGCCATACACGTACTACCTACCATACTTTATTCATCTTATGTGTTTGTGTACAAGTTGAACAGGTGCATGGGTCCATGTTACAGAGGCAGCAGGAGGAGTTCCCTGTATGACAGGAATGACTCTGTGAAAGGCACAGAAAACACAGACGTGATCCTGGGGAGCATATTAGCATGTTAGCATGTTAGCATGTTGACATAGATTTAAAATAGGAGTAGAACAGACATGGTTTCATTTGACTAAAAAGAAAGAAAGAAAATGGTGGCCGTTACTATGGCGACAACACACATGGTAAAACACGCTGTTCATGAACAAAACCAAAAAATGGTTTGAAACTCATTTGTGATACATCAAGAGCAACGTAATCCACGATGAAATACGTTTCCCTTCTAGTAATTCACAAAGCACTTCAGTAGACACTGAGTACGGAGGGGATGTTTTATATTTTTATAGGTGACATATTATTGGTTCTTCATCATGGGGAACATGATGCAAACCGTCGACTACATCTGATACTTTATAGGAAGTAGACATTCAATCATATAATGAAATGGCTGACAGATACAGAAAACCATATCACAATAGCATCACAATGTTCCTATAATGAAGGGTATGAGGATCTTATGATGGTGTCCCTTTAATGGACCTGCATGATACTGCTGGTCGGTATGTGATGGTGCACCGAGGTGAAGCGTGCTCCTCTGTGTCGCTGTGTCCAGATAACAGAGAAGTACCACCACAACGAGGCCACGGCCTACCTGCTGGAGAAGAAGGGAGACGTTCACGGAGCTTTCACTGTCCTGTTGGAGGTAAAAACAGTCATTCAGGAACGAATCATTCACAAACCATCAAACGGACACATGAATAGAAGGATCTAAATAATAGTGTTGTAGAGCAGGATGATAAAAAAGTAAAATACATGTACTGACTTTCCAGCCTTTCTGTTTGATGTCACTTTGACTGTGAAATATTCTCTCTGAAGACACTGAAGGAAAAACTGAGTGTCCTGACTGCTGAGAGTGAGAGAGGAGGTGATGGAGGAGGAGGAGCACATGATGAAGAGGAGAGAAGCAGTGAACCACTGACAAGAGTGAAGGATTCACTAAATGACATCATTGACTTGTGTCATCGAAGCTCCGACAGCCTCTACCAGCAGCAAAGAGAGGTAGTGGTCTGTGTGATGGGGGGGGGGTCTCACTGTCTTATCATTCAGTCCTTCATTCAGTCCTTCATTCAGTCCTTCATTCAGTCCTTCTATTCTCTCTCAGGTTCTCTGGTTTCCACTTCTGGAGACCATGATGGCTTCGCAAAAGCAAGTGAAGAGGCTCAATGACGAACACACATTTGAGGGTAAAAACACTCCCACACACACGTGATCAAGCCTCGTCCAATCAGTTTGACCACGGGATCATTTGTGTTTATTATCGTCACTTAAGCTAGACGCACCATAGAGGAGGCGGGGCTTCCCTCCATCACCAACCACCAGGTTTCCTCACGGCTGAAATCCCCAATAGTGCTGCTTTGTACATGTTGAAGTCCCAGATCCACCAGGAAACCAGACGCCGTCCTGTCTGGATTTCACCAAGCTAAACGTATGAATAAATGATTGGGCTGTGATTTAATAATAAACATAAGCAATGAACAGATCAGTAAAAAGGTCTGTCAAGCTAACCTATCTGACTCCTCCTCCTCTCCGGCACGTCGAGTGTGCGTGATGTGAATAAACACACATGACCCTGAGGTCAAACTAACGTGATGCGGTGGGGGTTTGGTGCGAACGCGACATGAGACTGTGGACGTTGGCGTTGGGCCAGTACTTTGTATTTCATGATGTTAGTTGTGTTGCTCTCTGCTGGACACTGCTTCACTTTGTTCTCTGTGTTCTTCACTTGAATGTGGTATTAAAAAAATAATAATGAATTATTTGTTGTATGTTGTTAATTCATTCTAAATGCATACACATAAAGGAATTACATATCACAATATATATTGTATTTCAGGTTATTTCTTTGTTTGATTTGTTTCCTTTTAAATCTTCCATATTGTACAGTTTAACACAATAAGCAGCAACATAAGCAGTTAATTCTTTATGATCATGTACGATAAGACTGTACTTTATGTTTTTGAGTATGACAGTGATGCTGATGTGAATGCTGTCTGTGTGTCTCAGTGCTGAAGGAGCTGACGATGAAGGTTCTCAACTGTATGAGCAGCTTTATTTCTCTGCCTGCCATCATCCAACGAATCCTGCAGGTGTGTTTCCTCAGCGTTTTCTTCTATGTCAGTATCAGACCGTCACTGACCCCAATGTCCCCCCAACGTCCCCCCTCACGGACCCGCGGTCTCACAGTCTCAGGGTCTCACGGACTCACGGACTCAGATGTTTCACCAAAACTAAATACACTAGATAAGGGTTCTGAGTCTTTATCCTAGAGGGTCGTCCTGGTCGGTGGACTTAGGCTGCTGTCTCTTATGCAGGTTTCTATTGTCTTTCAACCAGTAGAGGGCAGTGTCTAAAAATACATATTTTGCACTTAAATGTTCATATAACACTACTAAATACACATATTCTGTGGTTTTCAGCTGAATGCTTGGGGGTTAGTTATTCTTCAACTTTGGAGAGAGTCTATTGGACAGAAGGCTGTGATTTGTGATTTGATAAATAATGATACCGGTATGTCCTTGTATGTGATGCTGTCTGCATGCTTGTGTCTGTCAGGACCCAGTCTATGGGAAAGGCAAGCTGGCAGAGATCCAAGGCCTCATCCTGGGCATGCTGGACACCTTTAACTATGAACAGGTGAACACTGTGTGTGTGTCTTATAAAGTAAACTACAGAGCTGTTGGTATTTTCTGATTCTCATTCAGGTTGGTTTATACGCTGTCTGTCACCCACCATTAAAACAGACTATATTTTACTTTTGATCTTGGAATAATGCCGTTTGTTTGGTTTAGACTTTACTTGAAACAACCACCAGTCTGTTGAACCATGACCTCCACTGGTCCCTCGCTCACCTGCGTGCTGCGGTCACAAGGGGACTCCACCCCCGTCAAGACTACTGTAACATCTGCCTCCAGCAGTACAAGAGGAGGCAGGACTCAGCGGAGGAGATCATTGTGTTCAGGTAACAAACACTGTGTTAATGTCTGGGTAACGCAGAAATACATTTGTGTTCTGAGATTGTCCCGCTACAGAAACCATATGTTTATCATATATATATATATATATATATATATATATATATATATATATATATATATAGTCATGACTTTAATCAATGTCACTGCTATTTCCTGAAGTGCTTGGATGAGTTTATCTCGTTTTTATGTTGTGTAAAAGCATGACATGTGTCCAGGTGCTAAGGTGTGTATTGTGTGTCTTTCAGCTGTGGCCACCTGTACCACTACCAGTGCCTGCAGCAGAAGGACTCTAACTGGGGCTTTCCATCAGAGCAGCAGCAGCAGCAGAGGTGGAGCTGCTACAAGTGTTCGTCCAGCCAAGGAGGAAGGGGCGGGCCTTCAGTCGAACCAAAAAGAGGCCGCAGCACCTCCCTCGCACAGGTGTGTGTGTGTGGGGGGGGATATATTACATAGTAATATATCATTATATGATATATTACTATGTATATTATAATATATTACTAATGAATATAATGTAAATAGATTTAGATCATAGGATAATTTGCTGTATCCAAGTCCTGTGAGAAGATCCAATGCAACAATGCTTCCTGACTTCCCTACCTGTGGTGCACTGGTTCCCACTGGTTCCCACCGGTTTCTACGGTGATCTTTAAAAGCAAGTTGCAACATTTGGGATATGTTCTCCTGTCAGTGCAAAGTCACCCCTTGGGCAAATGCATCAGTAATGTCCTTTGTGCCGTGTTGGGAAGAGGAGCAGCTGAGGCGGAGGTGTTTAAGCTGATAAGCGCTGTAATGCAAGTTTGCAAGAAAGTTTCCTTAAAGTTCCCTAAAGTTGAGCTGAAACGTCTACGTATTTCTGAGTGAGGGTAGGAGGCGGGACATAATGTTGGGAAGCATCTGATTGGATGGTTTAAAAGATTAGCTCTCCACCTTCTCTACCTCTGATTGATGGATGTATGGATGTCATGATATCATTGTTGGTACTAGCTGATGTAAGCGTGTTTCTTTTTTCATTTTGTTTTCCAGGAAGAAGAAAAATATTGGATTTTGATATACATTTTTCATTTCAGCTCGATTTTAAAACTTTGGCATTTTGCATAGCTTCAGCAGCTGTACCAGGCTGTTCCTTTCTTGTTACTTCTCTGTCAATCCTACTTTTCCAATCACTAACAAATCTGACAGCCATGTCTTCTCTCTCAGACCCGGGTGGCATCAGTGCATCAGGACGCTGGAGCAGAGGCTCAACGGAAGAAGGTAGGGCTTTTGTCACGATATACTATGAGAGAGGGACCAACAAGCTAAATGAAATATACACATGATACATTTAGCAAAATACTGATGTTCAATTAGGGCTGGGCGATTTGGCCTAAAAATAAAATCTCAATTTTTTTCTGTTTTTCTCGAAACAAACAGACCAATGCAAAATTTAAATACATATTTTCTATTATTAACACAATAAAAATAAATGAATACCAAGTAGTCTAGGCCTATGTGAACAAACCAGTTGTTCAAGAATTGTGATGAAATGTAACAAATCACTGCTGAATAATGATGCTTTCTTCGGGCTCTTTGTTGACCAGGTGTTCGTTGAGGCAACGTTGGACCTTCAGCAGGAACAGTCCTGGGATCAGTTACGCTGTTTATACCGGGGGCCATCCAGGGTAGGGACACTCTCTGTGGCAGTTGCACCTCCCCGTTAACATGACCCACAGACAAACACATCTGTTCATGCTTTACTACACAAATACACATAGCTCTAACAATACACTGGGTGGTAATTCAAATTCAAATGAATAGAGACTCAACCAGGCGGCAACCTCCGGTTCTGGAAAATGCTGAAGTGCATTCTCTCTGCTGGCCATCAGGGGGCGACTCCTCTCTGCATGGAAATCTATGAGAAAATAACCCTACTTCTCTCTTGATGTATTATCTCAGTAAACATTGTAAACATGAGTTTATGGTCTCAATCTCTAGTTTCAAGTCTTCTTCAGTCCAGCATGATGTTCATTTAGTACATGATGGTCCATTTAGAGTCCAACAGACCAGAAAGCAGGGGATGCTTTAGGGGGCGGGGCTTACCTGCGGAAACACAGATGGTAGTTTTATAACCATGAGTCAGGTCTGGAAACTACAAAATCACACCTGGCTTTAACCTTGCTGTACTACAGCCTCTCCTTTACCGCTTCCTGCTACACTTACACAGATACTTCATGTAATGGTGTGTGTGTGTGTGTGTGTGTGTGTGTGTGTGTGTGTGTGTGTGTGTGTGTGTGTGTGTGTGTGTGTGTGTGTGTGTGTGTGTGTGTGGCCATATATCACCTTCTATTTTTTATTTTCTCTCTCTCTTCCTTCCAGTTGTCCATCCTGTCAGAACTCTCCCAGTGCCACAGCAACGAAAAGACAGGACTTCTCATCGCAGCTCAAGCAGGAACAGATAGTTTCCAACTTAAACTCTCTCCTCCACCTTTATTGGAAGAGTAGCGCCATGTCTGCTTGTGGATCAATGTATTTCTTCAATTGTCCAGACTTGTTGGATTGGTTGAAATAGGAGATTGTGCTTTGTTCTGATTTCCCGAACTATTCTACATCCGTTTGAGTTGTAGTTTACCACTCTGCCTATGTTGTGAAACATTTGATATTGTATAACATCTTTCAAAATGTTTATTTCAAAAGAATCAGTTTGATATTCATCAAATTTAGTTAGTGACAAGTCTTTTGAATGTAGCTTTAATTCCATCCATTGTGTATGTACTGCAGCTGGCTGAACCATATTGCTTGGTTTGCATGTTGGTGCTGGGATGTCAAAAGGTGGATCTCTGAGCATTACATACAAAATATGACATTTATTTTGGCGAGGGAAATCACAAAGTGAATGTTTGTTTACAACCAGTAAAAAAAGATGCAAGATACTTTGGCCTCTTTATTTCAGGACATTAATATGAGATAAAGAGGTTTCGCATGGGACACAAACAATGGTCTTCTGGATCAAAGTCCTGTGCTTGTTTGACCCTTCTCACTCAATAGCAGAGTTTTGAACTGAAACAGGCAGTCACTTTGTATATAATAACACACTTTGTAGAATTCAAATACTTGCATGTCAAGATTTTTCCCCCAATAAATCAACAACACTGATAAATACCCAGATCCATTGGTTTTCAGCTTTTTTGTTGTTAATATTATCCTAGCTTTTACTTTTATTTCTGTTCAGTACATTATGAAAGATGGAAAAAGGAGTCCAATTCCCTGTATGTGAACGCATTTGGCCGAATAAAGCGGATTCTGATCAACTGCCTCTCTCCTGCGCCACCACGACCGCCAGGTGGCGGTAAGGCGTCGGCACGCTGTTTGTTTACGGACAATGAGCCCTTAGAAGAAGTAGAAGAAGTAAAACGTGTATCAGCTGAGGTGGCTGATGTGAAAACTCTATTTCGAAGTACGTGACTTTAGAGCATAACCATAATTACTGGGATGGAGAATGACATCCTCGTCTCTCTTGAAGATTTAGGGTAAGTTAAATGAAAAGTAAACGTGTCTGCCGCAGTTTGAAGATAACGTACAAAGCTGCCAATCTCATATTTGAGCCAGCGTTAACGTGACAGTGTAGCTTGCTTTAGCAACGCGGCTAACTCGCTGTTGTAGCTAACGGTTGGTCTGACGATGATGGACGTTGTAGCTTCTGATCGTTGGACGGACCGTGGCTATGTGCGTGTGTACGGACTGGTCTTTACGGACTGGTTTGATGCGTGTCACCAGCTGCGTCAGCACAAGCCCGTCATGATTCATACCAGCTCCAACATCCTCTCCTAACCAAGTATAGCCCACTTTCTAAAAATACACCATCCACTGGTTCGGTGGTTCTTGTTTGAGTACTGTGCCGAAATATCTTGTAGCTTCTCGTAAGTCAGAAAAGGTCGAGACAACGTTTCTCAGTACGCAGGATTGTATGAAATAACCCGTTTTATAATGTGGTTCGTGTGTAAAGGCAACGTACTACCTACTACTATGACGAGGGAAGATTAGAGCATGGCTGTTGGAATGTGGTTGCATGTGTTTTGACATGAGGTGTGTGTGTGTGTCTCTGTCCCTGTCCCCCAGGTACCAGGGCCCTCTGTTGGAGGAAGGAGCTCTGGACTGTGCTGTGAGCGGTGGAGCAGCGTCCCCTGAGTTCACTAAGCTGTGTGCCTGGGCGGTGTCGGAGCTCAGACTCTACTGCCGGCTGGAGGAGAATGTCCACGCCACTAACTGTACGACATGTTCTAGCACTGTTGATGCAGAATCAAGGGACAATATTCAATGTTGACAGAAAAGTTGCACATCAGTAAAAGCTGAAGTTTGATAACAATGGTAAAGAAATTAAAAGTGACATCATTTGTTATGTTAAATGACACTTTGGTTTTATGGGTAAATCCTAAAGTTGGATTACTAAGTCTTAACCAGCGATAGAAGGGTAAATACATCTGCATTTGGACATAATCACTGCTCAGGGTTTGTGTTTGTGCTCTGCCAAGTTGTGGCTCACACAATTATCGTGCCCGGCTGTATAACTTCAGGGATGCAGATACCAGTATCTGGTGTTAGAGTGAAGAGAGTTAGCAACAACCAGCTGCTCCAGCTCAGCAACACTTAAGGTGGGCTGACCATTTAAGGTGGACCAGCACTATTCTCCTTTAAGTGACAAGATGCTTCTCTGAGTTGTATTTGTATTATTTCTTTGGACTGTGTAACTGATAGCAGGTTAAACGATTATTATGAATATCCTTACTGCAAACTCTCCTGTTTATATCAGGAAACACACCGTTGGATGTTAAAATGTCACAACAGCATCATGTTGTATGTTTAATTAGTCAGAAAGTGAGGCTTATCTGATGAAAATAAAACATGTTTTCAGAGTTATTGTTAGAACTGTAATGATATTATTATTAAGTGCTCATCTTGGTTCTCGGCATTGACGAGTACTGAAATGTGTATCTTGTACTTGGTCTGAAGAAAAGTGGTATCGATGCATCCCTGAAGTGTCTGTCTGCCCTCTCCCAGGTCCGAGCGAGGCAGACAGCTTCCAGCTGGAGATGAGTGGCCTGCTGTCGGAGCTCGCCTGTCCGTACTCCGTCCTCACCAGCGGAGACATCACCCAGAGGCTCCTCAACAGGACCAACTGTCTGCTGCTCCTCAGTACGCTCACAGCACTTTGCAGCATCGCTTTTTAACAAAACAAGCAACCGTTAACCTTTTATTGGAGAAAGGCATTTCTGCATTGAGCTGTGAGGCTAAAGTGGAGATTTAAGAGAAGATTCTTTAAATATGTATCAGTTACTTTTCTAAATCCACACAAACTGTTCTTTATATCAGCATAAAGTAGACCCACCACACAGCATGTATTTAAAAAGAAAACACGTGAACTGGTTATTTCTTCTTCCAAACACACTGGTGAGTTTTTATTCAAACAAATTAGTTTTAATTGTTTAAACTCTCCATTTACAGTAAGCGAGGCTGTTTAATGTCTCCACTAATCATCAAAACAAACCCCAGGCCAGTCGACAGGAAGTGAATCATTATATGACTTATTTATATGTTCCCGTAGCTTTCTTGTGTCTCTGATCGTAATTTCCTGCCTATAAGCATCCTGTAATGAGAATTGAATCCGTCCAATTTCTGTCTCCAGCCTTTCTGGTGTCTGAGCTGGAGGCGTCGAGGATGATCCTGGTTAACAAGCCTGAAAAGAAAACCCAGGAGTCGGGCAGCCCCATGTTCCAGGAGCTGAAGGGCATCTGCATGGCACTGAGCATGTCCAAGCCTCCAGCCAACATCACCATGTTCCAGTTCTTCAGTGGAATCGAGAAGAAGGTCAGTCGGTCTGGTGACCAGAGATATGGAAACCTGAACAGGGTGAAGCCTGGTCCTCACACCTGTCCCTTACCGCTGAATCTGTGTACAACAGCTGCAACACTGAGCACACACCTGCAGCCTCGCAGGCAGCCTCCCTGTCCCCTTTCAGCTGCATACAGATATGCATCTACAGTCTCTGGAGATAAATCTGTGGAAGGCTGTATATAAATATCTATTTACACAGTGATACTGTAGATACATAACTTTATGTATAGTCAAACTGTATAAAACATTGTTATACAATGTGAGAGTATGTATATATATATATATACACTAACTGAATATCTAAACTATTCAGAAAGGCTGGAATTTTCCTGATTTATGTTGATGATGTATGTACACACACACACACACACACACACACACACACACACACACAGACAGCGGCTGTGTAGCACGCGGCGCCTCCTGTCTGAACACGGCGTCCATGTTTAAGTTAAGACGTACCTTTGGACTGTCATGTAAACGCTCAGAAATATTCTCTGAGGTTAACCGTTGACATTCCTAGTCTGAATCTCTTTTCACATATTTTCTGTCCTTACAGGAAAATAACAGTAATGATGGTGATAATAATTTAGTCCAAACACTCTTATAGTCACAGTGTGAGAAGAAATCTCTGCTTCTGTCAGATTGGTTCATGTATTTTATCAGCTGTTTGATCAACATTTGCTTGTTTTTTCTTCATTTTTTCCTAGTTGAAAGAAGCCATGAGTAGAGTCCCACCAAACCATGTAGGAGAGCCTTTGCTGAAGAAGGCCCTTGGACCTGTGCACTTGGTAAATAAGGAAAACAAAAAAGAAATATAATATCATTGAGAAATGTCGGTGAGTGTTTAATACATTTTCTCATTTTTCCAGGAGAAGATTGAAGCTATAAACCAAGCACTTGTAAACGAGTATGGCGTGAGAAGAAAAATGTTGTTGAAGCGTCTGGATGTGACGGTGCAGTCGTTTGGTTGGTCTGACAGAGCAAAGGTATGTGGAACGTGTGACTCCTCCTCAATCTAAACAAAGAGGAACAATGCGCTGATGAAGCATTAATAAAGCAGTTTCAACAGGACGTCTGTCCGTTTGCTTTAGCAGTAGTTCAGCCTCTCCTGTTTTCATGCTTTGTCCTCTGAGGAGAGAAAGGAGGAGTCGCCTCCATAAAGCATAAAAGCAGCTCATGGTGACATCATCAGATGACTGGTGTTGTCTGAACAACAGTTCAAATATATTATATTCTAAAAGAAATGGGAAAATAAGCAAATCATCATAATCTAGGAGCTGGAAATGTCAAATACTTGATTTAATACTTAATTATTAATAATAATAATAATAATAAATTGTTTTTTGATTCATTAATGGTTGCAGCTCTAAACAGGATCATATTCTGACCTGAGTGCAGCCACACCGACCTCTCACTATTCGGACTATTGTCCATATTCAGAGCTAAGCATGTTATTGGCGGGTTTAGCTCAGGAGGTAGAGCGGGTTGGCTGGCAACCTCAAGATTGCCGGTTCGATCCCCGGCTCCTCCTAGCTGAGTGCCTGGTGTCCCTGAGCAAGACACCTTACCCTAATTGCTCCCGACGAGCTGGCTGTTGCCCTGCGTGGTTGACTCCACCGTCGTGTGTGAATGAATGGGTGAATGTCGGTCATTACTGTAAAGCGCTTTGGAGAAAAGCGCTATATAAATGAGGACCATTTATCACTTTTAAGATTTTCCATGGTTAGTCAGTGTCTAATTATCTGAAATATGAATGAACCTTTCATTTCATGTCATACCATTAAAATGATCCATGACACAATAATATAATATATAATAGGGATGGGTAAAAAACATTGATACTGCTCACTATCGCAATATTTTCTATGGCAATATTGTATCAATCTTTATTTGTATCTATTATAAAAGCCTACTAATGTCGCTAATACAAGTTAAACCTTTTGGTAACAGTTGCTTCTTCAGTCCACTAGATGGTGCCGAGTTGTTTTCTGCTGTTGTCATTGTTGAAGTCAGCTGACTGACTGAGTGTTGGTCAGCTGGCTGCTCAACTGACTTCTTCGATAAAAATGACTGAAGTGAGATGAACCAAGAAAACTGTGTTATTAGAACAGATGTTAACAAACGGCATAATGAGCAGTTGAGAAAAAATGTAAAGAATCGCTGTTATTGAAATACTCATATTGGCTGATGAGCAGCTTCTCTGAGTTTTACTTTGACTTGTGAGTACTTCCTATGCCTAATATGTATAAAAGCTGCTTTCAGTGATTGACATTCATGTTCCAAAGGAAAACGACTCAAACCACATACTACACATCTACCCATATGACTGATTACACATCATGTAAGACTTCTTTTGTATTTCCTATTCCAGATTCATGCTGAGAAGTTGTCCAAAGTGTACCAGCCGCTACGGTCTGCTCTCGGCACTAAAAGCAAAATCTCTGTTGCTCATGTTCTTGCTGCTCGACAAGACTTCTCCAAGATCCAACGTACAAGCAGTGGCAAGATCAGAGAGAAGACTGCTTGTGCCATTAATAAGGTAGGTGAACCCACCGTTTGTTTTCCATGTCTTAGGTCATTCATGCTGAAACCGCACCCTCCTCGGCTGCTGATAGCATAAGGTGGGGCTGTGATATAAAACACAAATACACTCAACTATGATGAACCATTTATGACGTGTTGATTTTAATCAGATATATCTGGTTTTAGAAAGAACATAGAGACGGTTAGAATATCCAAAACAAAACCAGAAGTTTATTCCTGTTGTTCATTTTATAAATTTAAATTTTTCAGAATGAGTGTAAACAGCAGCAGCAACAATTCTCTGGTCAGACACCATGGCCAACATCATACCTTTAATAATACAACATGGGGGTGAAGTCCATCACCTGTGACTCTGTTTGAGTCCGGTCCAACATACCCAGAGAATCGTCTTTATCTGGCTGAACGAACACTAACTGATCCCGACGATGGTAAACGTATAATCCCGGCTAAAAGAGACAGAGTTCTGTGTGAATGTGTAAATGAACAGGTTTGTGATATCACCGCCCAGCTCGAGCACCAATAGATCTGACTCTAGTTATTTCTGTTTTCCATTGAATGTGTTACCTCCATGTATTCTTATGAAATAGAAGATATGAATTCATCCCCTGGGTGAAATGATTCTGTGTATGACAATATTGTAGCATTATTCTTTGTGCTGCAACCCGGCAGTGTGAAACTTGGAGCCAATAAAGAATAGCATGAATCCAAAGGGAACAAAGGCTTACACTCTTATCTCATAATCACCTACAGAACCATAAAAGTAACCGAGGTTACACAGACAGTAAGATGCCAGGGAGTCACATAAATACAGCTGGAGAATCTGACGCACAAGTTAATGTATGATGTGAATCTATGACCAGAGAAGATATACTGATTTACATTGCCGGGGCAGAAACAATAAGGCTTTGATATTGTTATATACACCATAATAATGCATACGGGCAACGTTAATGCGCTTATTTTGACAGCCCTAATTAGAATATCTAATGAACTGCTCTTCGAGCTCTGATTGGTCAGTAGGCAGCTCTCTTGTAAGAGTTGATCTCATAACCCGCAGCAGGTGTCAGGTGTGCAGCATCAGTAACTAGAGGTGGTCGGTGAATCAGTGAGTGATCCATGCAGAGAGTCCTCCTCTCCTACGAGTGACGGCGGAGTGATACACAGTAACAAAACCTCTGCTGCTTCCAGCTACGGCCGAAGTTTAACTCTGTGGAAGTCACTGAACCACCTTCTCTTGTCCATGTTAACTTCTAGCAGCCACTTGTTAGAGTAAACTGATGGACGAGGTCATGTCAACATGTGGTTTAACAGGTTTTAAAGAGAGTAGCGAGTCACGCAATCAGTGGTTTGAATTAGTCTATTTTGACTGGCGTTAGCAGCAAGTGACCCGGGTAAATGGTTCTGAGTGGGTGAGGGAATCTTCTCCCATCTCTATCAGTTACCATGGTGATCTACCAGGTAAGAAGTGAACCCCCATCAAACCCCACAGATGAACCTTAAGTTACCTCGCTGACCTCAAATCCTGTTAGTCAGCGTCTTCCCGTTGCTGGTGAGCCTGAAGTCTTATTTCATCCATCTTGTTTTCCTGTGATGAGACAGCCAGGAGCATGCTGGGTAGTGGTAACCTACATGCTTCCTTAACAATGTTGATGAGTGGATTCTGTCATATGACATAAGAGCTCCAGTAATAAACATGAAAAAACAAAGACAAGCGTGTGGATGTGGATGCCGTTGTTACTCATACATGCGCTGCTGTTCAGTGTACATTAGTATTTTGTAGAGATGGGCAAATGAAGCCTCGTGAAGCTTTTGAGGCTTCTTCCTGATTGTACCGAAAAAAGATTCGAAGCTTCAAAGCTTCACAGAAAGACCCTACCAGTGACATCTAGTGGTCAGCTGCAGTTATAGCAGCAATGAACCTCCAAATGATTCACACATCATTGCTTCCAGTTCCAACACAAAAGCAATAAAGTCATTATTAAGCAGTTGTGTCAAAGGTCTCTCAGAACGCTATGAAGCAGGGGGGAGCACTGGGCATCTCGCGTCTCGTTATAACGAATGAAGGCGCGCCAAAACTTCGAATCAGTCACCTCATTTCCGGTGGTTCGTTGTGACGTATGAAGCGTCAAACGTCATCGGTCACGTGATCGCAGAGATTTGATACAAGCCTCGACACAGCGTTTCGAACCAGCCTGCTTCAATAGAGTGAAGCAGGCTTCAGAGTCTCGGTGTCAAACGTCCCATCTCTAGTATTTTGGTTTATGGCCGTTTCCTGAACAGATCCTGTTCTGTCAAACTCCTACAATCTCCAAAGATAAGCGGGTCAAATGTGTTAAGTGTGCCTCCTTTTGAACTATTTGGTCTAATGTGTCTCCTTTTTTTAGGTTCTAATGGGCCGAGTGCCAGACAGGGGAGGCCGACCCTGTGAGATCGAGGCTCCCCCGCCAGAGATGCCGTCTTGGCAGAAGCGTCAGGATGCTCCCCAAGGAGGAGGACACCATGGTGGGAGTGGGCACGGAGGCGGCAGGGGGGGCTACGATCACTACTCCCAAGGTGGCCGTGGAGGATATGAGAGAGGAGGCGGAGGTGGACATGGAGGTAGAGGAGGAGGCAGCAGAGGGGGCAAGGTACAGGGAGGCTGGGGAGAAGGAGGTGGAGGAGGAGGAGGGAGAGGCGGTTACAACCAGGGTCACTATCAAGATGCAGGAGGTCATCAGGGGGGAGGAGGGAGAGGCGGCTACGGAGGGGGAGGCAACAACCAAGGTGGCTTCCAGGACCCGGGCTACCATGGAGGAGGCGGTTACCCTGACAATTACCACCAAGATGGAGGCTGGCATCAGGAGAGGGGCGGCGGTCGAGGAGGTCGTGGGGGCAGGGGAAGAGGAAGCCGAGGAGGAGGAGGTGGAGGAGGACAAGGAGGAGGCTGGGGAGGGAGAGGGGGTCAGAATTTTAACCAAGGAGGACAGTTTGAACAGTTCTTCCAACATGGCGGGCAGCACTACAACCAAGCTGGATTCAACCAAGGCAGACACTACACTAGTTGAAGACAGTGAGGGGCATCGCAGCAGAGTCCACTCACAGATTGACTCCTTATCTTAGGAACAGACTTTAAAGGCCTTACCATCCTATGTAGACTCTTCAGCATGGTTAAAAGTTGAAAACATTTCAAAAGAGGACGTTGGAGATGGCATACAGAATCAGTAGAGGCTGTTTGGTGTTATTCTTTACCACAGAAGGCAGTTCTCATGTAGTCTTTTGCTTTTTCATACTGGTGTTAAACTTGTCTCTGCCTTCTCAATACAAGTAATCAAGCCAGCAGCTCTGCTACAAATGGTGAGTCAATTAGTTGGACTGTGCTGTTTTGACCTCATTTTGACACTTAATTAGCCTTATATTGGACATTTTTTTGAAAGACAGGAAAAGGTTCAAAGATTTCAGCGTTGGTGCACTACGCCTGTGGATCTGACATTAGAAGCGCACTTTTGAAATCCTTAGTTTCATTGAATTTGACGATTACTTGAAAACAGCTTCATCTTTCCAGTCGTCATTTTGTTTCAGTAGTTTTGACTGGAATCTCCTTTGTTACTTATTTAAGATATGTCATCTTGTACTGCTCATGGAAGATTGTGTGCATACAAATATGGATGTTGGAAGGTTTGCATGGGTGTGTGAATGAGCAATAAAATCTGAAATGAGAAAATCACTTTCTATTCAGGAGTTTGATTATCCAAGTTAAGGAACTGTGAAACAGATGACATGTTTGATTTGCAGGTCGTTCATTTACATTTCTACTACAAATATGAAGACAATTTCAGAGTTACACCAAAACACAACGTACATTAACTCACAAACAAGGTCTACGTGAATGCATACAGTAGGGCTGCAGCTATATTGAATCTTTTTGTAATCAAATAATCATCCGATTATTCCATCGATTAATCAAGTAATCGGATAAAAAAAAAATAACATTGTGTATATAGTTCCCATATACACTGTTCATTTCTTAACACAATCGATCAATGACTATAAACAGGAATAAAGATTTAAAAAAAGGGGGGGGGCTAAAGATAAATCTTTTTTTTCTTTATTTAAATCTCGACACAAACAAGAGATCAAAATAAACTTAAAATTCTCTTTGGTGATGTTTAAGCACTGTTACTATCATTAAAACTACACCCGACCGGACCGCCCTTTTTGCTACATCGGCTCAGACGGAGACAGTGAGACAGGACCGGTGTCTTAGGGGAGGGGAGACAGGTGTTATGGGCAGAACAACTTTCTGTACGAAAAAACAATCATTTTTGACGCTCAAGTCACTCCGCCTGATTACTTGTCCTCACAAACATTCAGCGAAGAGATTCATCTCTGTATGCTGTGGGGAAAAAACATTATGCTACACACAAACAGACCCGCTGAATGGTAGGTGAGACCAAGGAACATATTTACATGTTTGTTATGACTCTGGTCATTTAACCATAAAATTGAAGAAGTTTGGTGATGCATTTTTTTCCTCCAAGCTTTTAGGGACCTGTCACTCAGCAGGTAGCCCCGCCCCCGCCCCCTAAAGCATCCCCTGCTTTCTGGTCTGGTGGACTCTAAATGGACCATAATGTACTAAATGAACGTCATGCTGGATTGAAGAAGACTTGAAACTAGAGATTGACACCATAAAGTCTGTTTACAATGTTTACTGAGATAATACATCAAGAGAGAAGTTGGACCATCTCATCGACTTCCATGTGATTAAACTTCTTTTTGCAACCACAGGAGTCGCCCCCTGATGGCCAGTAGAGAGAATGCATTTTGAGGCACTTCACAGAACCGGATGTTGTCACCTGAGTAATACAAGGAGGGATTTGAAGAGCTTTTATTTTGAATGAGTGGGCTTGTGCTTTACGAATATTCTTGTCCACGGATATTTGAAGTAATATTTCATGTAGGGTATTCTATACAAATGAATACGGGATATAAATTATATAGGCTATCAAACAGAGTCGGTGACTACAACGGTAGACCTTTATTCTGAAATAATTACTCCGGATTCTGTCCCGTGTTTTATTTCCGGTGGCCGCTGACCGGGAAACCACACACGGAAAAAGCACATTTGCTGGGAAACGGATTTTTCCCGTTTAAATTAGGTTTCCCATCTGGCGGGTGTTTACGTGGCCTCTTGAAGCCGGACATGTACCGTCCAGGTAAACCACGACACGGACCGCCGCCGTTCGGCCCTCCACCACCCCATCGCCCTCCTTTCGGACCCAGAGGGCCCTGTAATGTTCCTCCTCCTGGACACTTGCCAGCGGCAACTTGCGGACCGTTTTCGGCCTCAGCGCCGGATAGCCATTTTCTCCACAACAGACCACCGACAGGACATTTCATCAATGTAGGTACCGAACAGGCTGCTAAAGCTAGCTCGGCTGGCTAAGTTAGCCGGCTACATCATTCAGAACAGGGCAGGCTAACATCGTTATGCTAGCACATATACCAGCTACAGATGAAGTAGGTACACGTAGCTCGTGTTAGTTTAGCTCCCTGTGTTTCTGCTTCTGCCCAATCTCGACATAGTAGGGCCAAAGTAGACGTACAGTAAAGTCAACCCCAAAGTGGCTTAAACTTGCATTCTCTCTGCTGGCCACCAGAGGGCGACTCTGGTTGCAAATATAACTAGCGCTGCTATCACACTACTTAGCTGTAACTGACCTTGAATGTTAACAAAGTTAGCTTCATAACCAGTACTGTTCGGTAGTTTTAATTTAGCTTTAATTTAGGTGATTAGACCTGCCAAGACATGTGAAAACTTAAATATTCATGAGTGGGATATTTACTCACATTACTCACAATATTGTAAAACAAAACACAACCAATCTCTTGTTTTAACCACAGACCATCTAACCAAAAACACATTAAAAGAACCCATTGACTGAGACGAGGAAACTGAATGTGCAAAAATGTGAACTCATTTCTGGGTTGTAGGACTTTATAGCTCCAGACAAGGTAAAACTATGGCTACAAAGCCAAATAATGCAGTTTGCAGAGTTTCGGTTCATTTTGCTTTCGATAGCCCGACATTAATCGGCAACTAACTAGTTAAAAGCTAAGGATGCTCCGATCAGCGTTTTTGGGGGCCGATCTGCAGGAATCATAAATCTGCCGACACCGATCACAGAATGGATGGGCGACTAATAACCATAATAATTCAGAATGTCCTGTATTTACAATCTAGCCTTGCGCACCACTTAAAGTGGTAAAACCATTTGTACTAAAATAAATAATAAATAAAATCAAGATCTTTATGTACTACAATCAACGTTTTATTTGTGTAAACATTACATGCCCTGTCAACAGCTATAGTGAAATGAGCCGAGTGACGGGTGTCTTTGGGATTTGTTTTGCCCGGACTTGATTCTCAGACTTGCCGTATTCTGTTGTGAGGCACGTTCTCAAATGTCGGATGAGGTTAGTTGTATTAAATTGTCATTGTTGATTACCACCTCTTGGAATTTCAGCATCGCATGTCCCGAAACAGCGAGTTTTACATCTTTTTCGGAAACTGTGGAAAAATTCCAGACCCGAGAACTCAAGCTGCCAGCCTCATAAAACAGAGCGGCAGGGAATGTAGGCCATGTGCGGAAAACAAATCACTCTCATATAATTTACGTCAGGCGCAGAAAAACAGTCTCGGACTGTGATCGGCTTTTCTGATCTGCTCCCACCGATCAACCTGTTTAGGGTCCATATCGGCCGATAACGATCGGCGGCTGATCGATCGGAGCATCCCTATTAAAAGCTTTTCCGCTGCATTTCGAGCACCATCCGTTGTCCTCCGTTGATAATTTCCCAAGCATACATCCTCCTGGCTGCTGTCTGCAAACTTCCAATGTTCCCGACGTAGGTTATTTGAGTTGCATGACAACGGACACGCCGGTCAAATTTGTCAACACCGTACTGATTAACGTCTTCCAACTGGACCTGGCACTACAATGAACTGGCTTTACATCAAAGTGGGTAAGTCAGTAGAATGTTCTTTCCTTAAAGGTAAACTTGACGAAAATACAGGATTTTATTGCAGATCACGATAAAAAACACTTGGAATCTCGACCGTGGTGTATTTCCATTATCAGGATAATTGTAAATATCATCATGAGTGTCTTAAAAAAGGTGTCTAGCTCACTATCATGGTGGAGGAGTGAAAAATAGAGCCTGATTTACTCGAGTTAATATTCAGTAAAAAAAAAAAGATTACTCATATGAAATATTTGTTTTTCAACAAGATGTAAAAGGATTCTAGTATGTTTTAGTACCATTTTAAGAGTTTTAAGCATATTGTGGTGATTATCAGGATAATTTTGTGAATCGCAATTATTTGGTCAGGATAATCGTGACATAAAATTTTCAGATCATCCCAAGCCTAAGCGGGACTGGTTTGTTTGTGAGTCATGCTTTTTTCAAGCAATCTATGTAATCTAAAAGACTGATTTAAATACTGGTTATAAAATAGATTTTTCAATTCTATTAAAACATTAAGTTTCAACTTCTCTTTTGTGTAAATCATAGTAGAAATAAGTATATTGCAGTATTTTGTCTTACATTGCTTCCCATATTTTGCAGTAAAACATAAAGGAATCGAGGTTATACATTGTTTTTTTTGTTCCTTTTTCCTTTTTGATTGATTTTTTCCCCTCAAAATGGTGTTCATAATCATAGCTGCTGTGAATGTTTATTGTCAAGTACAAATGGATAATTTTAAACTTTGGTTTGAAATAATTGCATGCACATTTTAAAAATTCCCCTTTTGTACACAGTGTTGGCCCTGGACACCATCAGTACGTGACTAGCCAGTTATGGCCTTGTTCAACACTGATATTATTGCAGCAAAAGAAAGTGACACCGCCCAAGACAGTAAAAGTTCTATGTGGATTGTCTGATGAAGGAACCAAAATTGCTTGCGGATGTCAGAAAAGCAGAGAAGAGTAAGCGGAACATGATGGTTTTCCAAGCAGTATTCAAAATCTGCTACCTGCCAACAATCACCTGCCAAGTATTTGTTTTAAATGCCTGCAATTTTCTAAACTGTTTTATTGATGATGGCTTCTCAGATGGTTCTTTGTAACAAACCCTCATGTAAGTTGAGATATCATTGATCTATCAATACATTTTGTTGGCTAAAAAGGCCCAATTAAAGACTTGATGCAGTAAATCACCAGTATCTACAAACTAAAAGAGATCTAAATGGTATTCAATGTTGAGCAAATATACTAGTGACGGTAACTATAGATGAAATAAGGGTTTTACTTTTGCACTTCCCCTTGACAGTTAATGTCTCATTTACCCATTATTCATTGTATTGTTTATTTCATAAGCACTGTGTGTACTGACCTATGATAATGTCTTTGTGTTGCCATGTTTTGTTTAACAGTGTTAGTAGAAAAAATATCAGAAATTTATAAGGAAACCTGTTTGCTGTCTTTCTTCTTTCCTCGGCTGCCTGGTCTCATGGATGGATGGATGGTTGGATGGATGGATGGATGGATGCTTTATTGGTCCCGAGGGAAATGCAAGACAATGCTACACATTGTACCTCTACTACCAGTCTCTGACAAGCATATCCAGGCTGCAGGACTAGCTCTTCATTTAGGTTTAAAAATAAACTCAAAACACTCTTCCTTGGTGATATTATAAGCAGTGTTAAATGTTAGCGTTGGTATATCGCTGTATGCTGGTGGGGGGAAAGACAAAAGTGTTCAGGGCACCGGTGCAACCAAGGATCATTTTGAGTCACATGTGACGTATCCAGACCCCTTCAATTTTTCACATTATGTTATGTTGCAGCATAATGCTACAAAGCAGAAACATAATTTTGGTCATTTTTGAAAATGTATTCAAAGGGAAAAACCGAAATATCATATTGACATAAGTATTCAGACCCTTTGCTCTGTACTTAGTTGAAGCATCTTTGGCAGCGATTACAGCATTGAGTCTTCTTGGGTATGACACAACAAGCTTTGCACGCCTGGATTTGGGGATTTTCTGCCATTCTTCTCTGCTGATCCTCTCAAGTTCTGTCAGGTTGGATGGGGACTGTCGGCGTCCTTCGGGTCTTATTTTGCAAACTCCAAGTGGGCTTCCAGGTGTCTTCACTGAGGAGAGGCTTCTGTCTGGCCACTCTGCCATGAAGCCCAGATGGGTGGTGTGTTGCACTGATGGTTGTCCTACTGGAAGTGTCCCCCATCTCCACACAGGATCTCTAGAGCAAAGCCAGAGTTACCACCAGGTTCTTGGTCACCTCTCTTACTGAGGCCCTTCTACCCCGATCACTTTAGCCAGGCAGCCAGCTCTAGGAAGAGTCCTGGTGGTTACAAACTTCTTTGATTTAAGAATTCTGGAGGCCACTTTGCTCTTGGGGACCTTCAGTCCAGCAGAAATGGTTTGTAGCCTTCCCCAGATCTGTCCAATCAATCGAATTTACCTCAGGTGGACTTCAATCAAGGAGGAGAATCATCTCTCAGATGACCAGGAGAAATGGGAGTCACCTGAGCTGCATTTCAAGCATCACAGGGTCTGAATATGTATGTCAATGTGTTCTTCCCGCTCCGGTGTTTCATTTGCACTTCACCATAGTGTGACTGACTCGCATGCCATAAAGCTTCTTGTGTGAACAGCAGCACATGCTGCTAACGGCATAAAGCTAAACGTTTCCTTGTGGAACTCACACTTGTGAACTTGGTTCCACATTACCTAATATCTTATCTGATCTGTAAACATACAATATTTCAGAAGTACTAAGATAAGAATAAGAAGTTTCATTGGATCAAACGCCTGTCAATCAGATCACCCTGTGTCTCCAGGATATCTCTAAGCATTGTAAGCAAAGTAGTACAATCCACACTACAGCTGTGTCCCAATTCAGTGTCCATCCTTCAGAGGACGTGTCCTTTGCTATCTACGTCGGCCTTTAAATGACCACGAAGGCTGAACTAAGTCTGGCCTGGAGAGGCCTTCCTATTCGTCACCTTTGCCGCTCCCGTTACCTAGCAACCAGCTGCGGTTGACAAGAGAAACCATAGAAGAGGTAGCTAAAATGATATGATAAAATGGAGAGATTAGATCTCGTATGTATGTATACCTGTATGTCTATATACATACATATACACACATTCCCAAATATAAGACGACCCTCACTTTTCCAATATTTTTTATAACTGTTTCTAATAATTAGGAATTGCCTCTTACATTTCAGGTACACCTGCTAAGAATATCAGTTGATGTTGCTGATTTTCAGTCTGTTTAGCATGTCTGCATGTCAGCTGGTTAGGATGTGATGTGAAACCTGCAGAACCACAGATCATTTAAACAGTTCCTCAAGTTGTCAAATATTCAGTGTAGACGTATTACTCTGATTAAAAAATGCTGAGCATGTACAACTGTGCCTTTTTATTTATAAAATATGCAAATTAAATCTTAAATATATGTCACTGCAGTCATAACATGCATTCTGAATACTCTCAGCCCCTCTGTAGCAGCTTCTCCATAGACCGTAGTACAGTTGCTTTGGGAGGCAGCCAGCAGATCGTCCGTCCTGCACAACCACCACAAATTCAGGCCCCACAGTGGAACCCCACTCCAGTGGTCCATCAGCCCCCAGACAACAGGTATGTGTGCATGTGTTAAATGTGTACCTCCAAGCAGGATCAGTTGCCATAATGTTTGAATGTACATTATGAGTTTGCTGTCATTTGAAGCACATGCATGTTGCTTTCAGTGACCGAGCTGGTGAGGAATTCCTGAGATGCATTGCAGCCAACAAGCCTCTCCCAGACTATCTCAAAGGAAACATGGCATACAACCTGGCTGATGCATTTAAGTCGGCTAATGTCCTGAAAGAAGCCGTCAAATCAGACCCGGAGCTCAAAAAACATCTAACCAGGAGCAAAAGCCGTAGTCGAAGCCGTGGTCGAAGCCGCGGCAAATCTCGAGCAAAGAGTTGTGCGCCAAGCAAAAGCCAAGCACGTAGCCGAAGCAGAGGGAGGAGCAAAAGTCGTGCTCGTGGCAAAAGCAGGGCGAGGAGCAAAAGCAGGGCGAGGAGCAAAAGCAGGGCTCGCAGTAGGAGTCGGAGCCGAAGCAAGAAAAAGTGTCATGAACGGAGCAAGAGCCGGTTAAGGAGGTCAAAGTCACGAAGTAGCAGTGGTGAAAAGAGCCATGGAAGAAAGAGAACGAGAAAGAGGAGCCCCAGCTGCAGCAGCAGTGTGAGCAGCAATAACAATCTGACTGGGAAGAGCCTGTTGGAAGGACTGAAGATGGTCATGAACAGCAAAGAACTGGAAGAGCGCTTGCCCACCCTCAAAGATGCCATCCTCAATATCACGGTACAGTTAATCATTCATTCTCCAAAATGTCTTGTCTCAGTCACTTATCAATGTAAACCTGCTCACAAAGGGAGATTCAGGATTGCTAACATGTATAAACCATAAACAGAAGACATAATTATGAAGATAATCTGGCGGTTCAATGTGTCCTTTTCCAAGGAAATGCGTTCCCTCGTTTAATGAATGACTTCATGTAACTTTATTTCAGCACATAGTGATAATAGTGGGTGAGATGATGATGATGATCGGCCACAGATAATAACATTTAAGAACATAACACTGTATGACGTCAGTTGTGATCCTGTAGTTTCCCCTCGTTGGCGTCACTTTGCTTCTTGATGACTTTCCTTCTTCACTTCCATCAGTTTGTTGTTTCTTTTTCTTGGACTGGAAGTTGAATGGTCTTCTTTCTCTGGCTGTGGAGCCTCCATTGTGAGTCAGCAGTAATGAAATGTACCTGTTCAAACACTTTAGACTAGAGGGAGCCTGACTCAGCAGTTGGAAGTTACCGATTTCCCATTACAAGTAAACGCAGCATACTTCTGTGAGCAGCTCCACCTGGCAGACCAACCGCTGCTGACTGATGGAAAAAGCATCACTAATAGAGCGCCGCCATTGAGTTTTGTGCGGGAATGTTGCCACAGACATGGAGATACCATTTCTTGATTCAACCTCATTGTTTCCCAGAACATTTAATTTGCAGCCAAGCAAGATAAGAAAGTGAATGAGATGAGAGATGTGTGAACTGTGTGTCATTGCTGTGGTCTCTTCTTTACAGGCCTCGGATGAAGCAAGCAGGCGAGTGGAGCCTGATGAGCACAAACGTAATGACAGTAATGAGAGTTCAACATCACTGGAGAATGACAGCATGCTCCTTCCACATGACAGAGTCGGCAGTGACTTCTCTTGGCTGCAGGGGCAAAGTCAGGACGACGCTGCCGCCCTGAAAGCTGAAGAGCTTGAAGACGAAGAGTCTTTTTTGTACGGGATTGAAGACACTGGAGGGACACAAGCCGTTAATTCCTCTGCTGCACATTTGGCATCATATCCCCAGTATATTGATAGTTCAAGCAGTCAGCATCATCATCAGAAAAAGTTCACGTCCAGTAACTTTGTGGATCTGCTTGAACCAAAGCAACCGCTTCAAACGCTCTTCTCAAGTGTAGCCTGCGCCAATCTGGACAGCATTGAGTATGAGAAGATCAAGAACATATTAAAAGGTCTTGGCACGGCAGACGTCAGTGAGTTCATGGTTAAGATGCAGGGGCAGAAGGAGGGGAAGCAGCCGCCCCCTGCACTTCCTGCTTCAGACCACATAGCAGGCTTGGCGTTGCCAGCGCTGAGTAACCCCAATGTACGGCAAGCTCTGGAGTCTTTACAGTCACTGATCAAAGGTGAGAATCCTTTTCACATCTCCTAACCATGTCTTCACCCTGCAATCCACTATCTTGATTCACTTTTTATGCCAAAAGTTTGAACTGCGTTTGTTAAAGTGGCAATAGACGACCTTATTGCGTTAACGAATCATTATGATGTTAATGTTGATCACACTTCTAATATATGGAATTATGACACCATTAGCGTTTACATTGGTTCCCTGTGCAAAGCAAGTTATACTCTAACGTTTGACTGCAGGATAATTTGTGTTAATTCATCCATCAAGGCTGAAATTACCACTATTGCTGCTTTGTACATGTTGAAGTCCCAGATACACCGTCCTGTCTGGTTTCATGACGTCATCCAGAGGCCAGATGCTTGATGAATTTCACCAAGCTGGATTCACTGGATCTAGTTAGACCCACGTCAGCTGGTTTACCACTGCTGGATGAACACAAAATAAACAATGAAGCTTTGTTTAAATATCAATAACCAGATAAAAGGATGCTGAAATCACGCCATCATGATGGTGATCAGTAAAAAGTGTGAAGTCATGCTTTGTTAGGTCTGTCTGCAAGACATCAAGCTAACTACTTTTAAAATGCTTGTTTTCTGAATGGAGTCTGGTTGATGGGTGCTAGGCTATGCTAACATTGTAGCTGCTCCATCAACACTCCATATAAGGTCATCTAGACATAAATACAACAGAGACCTTGTTGTTTGAACCACAGACAGTCTCTGGTTTCTCCACATAGTTTGGTCTCTGGACTAATGTGAGCTACTATCTAGACCTCTGGGGGACCACAGACAGTCTCTGGTTCCTCCACATAGTTTGGTCTCTGGACTAATGTGAGCTACTAGACCTCTGGGCCTCTCTCCCTGTGTAATTCTGTATGCCACCCGGTGTGGTCTCCCGGGGAAATGAAGGCTTTATTTTCAGAAGGAAAGTGCATCAAGCGCTGCACAATCTAAACAGGAAGGGGACAGAGCTTGTGTTTTCTCCCATAGCTAATAGTAGCTATCCCCAGTTCCAAATCAATGGAAGCAGTTATTGTTTACTTTGGTGTGCATTTGCTTGCCTAATGTCTCATTTACAATCCTGAAATGTGTCACTCTGCATCTGTTTCTCTCCAGTTGTCAAGGGTGAGATTTTGTGACAGCTGAGCATGGAGGTGTATCCATTGAGTTGGAATCTGGTGCCACCTGGCTTGAGGATTTATCTTCTCTGTCTTTATTGTTTCATGCTTTTGTTATGAAATATGGGATCATGTTGTTGTGGTTGTTTCTTTCTTAAGCAACAAAGGAGAAGCGGGAAAAATGTGACAGCGGCAGCACATGTCAGACGTCTCCTGATAAACACAAGGTAACGCATCTCCATGCTGTCACTGGCTTCTCAACATCTGACTGATGCATCTTTAAAGATGATGAAACACGTTTGAATGGTTTATTGTGTTTCCCAGACAGGTGACAATGAGGAACGGAAGAATGAGAGAAGAACCAGAATAAATAAAATGGAATCTATGATGAAAGATCTGGAAGAGTTGTTGAAACAGGATGGTAAAGCAGTTTATCTCTGACAATCCTCTGCTTCCTGTTGTTTTTAGTGTCTTCCTCACACTAAAATGCTTCACTGCCTTTCTTCTTCCTCTACAGGGTTGAGTTTTCTCACACCGGTAATTGGGTTTTACTGCCAGAAATGTGAGGAGTTCATTGGAGATTTGAACAGTGCTGAAAACCATGCATCCATCCATCGCCATAGTAACTCTAGCAGTGTAAGTATTATTCCTGTATTGTCCTGTAAGCCTGGGCAGTATTACGGTATACCAGGGTATTGAGGAATCCTGATGGTGTGATTTTAAATACCATCACAAATACAGAAGCTTTGCTTTCTATGGCGCTGTGTTGTAGTGATGTGTGGTAGTGACCAGCAGACGCCACTAGAGGTCAGTGTCTATACTATAACAGGCTGCTGGGCTCAGAAAGATGGAGAGTTTTTTGCATTAAAAACATGATAGTTTGTAGTACAGTTTTGGGTCATTTTGCTTTAGAAAAGAACATGACAAACAGAGTCACTTTCTGTTACTCCGACCTCCACTCAGTGAGCTTTGCTGACACATTTGATGACTATGTGGACTCAGACCATAAAGATTCTTTAAGCGAGGAGCAAGTTTGCCTTGAACAAACCAGGGTGTGAAAAGTTCTTCTTGGTGTTCAGAATGGCCACAAGGAGGCGTTGCTATCATGTGGAAATAAGCCAGTTTTTTTTAGGCCTCATTTCAAATAATGCTGAACAGCGTAGCAGCAGGAGGCAGGTGAATATGAAATGGAATATTAAAGTTGACACGCTGACTCAGGAACAGCAATATATTTTGGTCATACCAGACTAGGGTTTTGGGGGATTTTGGTGTGATAAATGACACTCACTATAAGTTGTTCATGGTGAATTTCCGTTGTCGTCATTATCATCACGAGTCCAGTATATTTCAATGCCATATTTAGTATAATTGTGACATGAAATGTTCATGTGGTCCCATATCTTTACCAGACCATGTCCGGCTGAGGCAGCAAAGCCTCCGAGTGTCACCATGAACTCTTCAGTGTCTTTACCTTCACGCTGCAAAATGTGTTGTCTGTGTTTTTAGCAGAAAGTGCAGGCGGACAACCATGCTGGAGACAGTAAGGGACACTCGCGCCATTTTAACAACAGCACTCAGAACCCACCCCCCTCCGACAGGAGAGATCAGAGGGGCTACGGTCACGTTGGAGATTCAGGAGACCACAAGAACCAGAGAGACCACCAACAAGACCGGAGGGACAAAATAGATCAGAGAAGCAAACACCAGGAGGACTGCAGGAGCCACAGGGCCTGGCAGGAGAGCATCTCCTTGAAAGAGAATATGAGGCAGGAGAGGATGCTCATAACGGTGTCCCGTGGACAGACACCTCCTCCGAACGCCGGGGTCAAGAAGGAGGTGTGCAAGGAGCAGCCCATGGACAGCCGCAGCAAAGTCAAAGTGGAAGATACAGACGGCAAGAAAAAATCATCCAAGGGCAACAGAGAAAAAGAGGAGAGCAGTGACAGCAGCGACGACAGTAAAGGTAAATCACACAAAACAAAGTCCCCGAAAAAGAAGAAGAAGAAGAAAAAGGAGAAAAAGAAGAAGAAGGACAAGTCCTAATTGTTGTATTATGCTCGTCAATCTCAACATCCCTACTCCACTGGTCCCTGAGAGGAAGTTTTTCTAATGTTAAACTCTTTTAGATGTCATTCTTGTTCATATTCTGCATCTGTTTACAATATATGCAAACAAATGTACAAAAAGTCAATTCCTTCTTATTTTTATAACGAAAGTTAGCACCACCCAATAATATGACTCCCTTCCATCAATCAATCTGCAACTTCTGTTTTATCAATGTGATCTGAAAGTTGAGGGAAGGGAAGTTGACCTCAAGGACTCATTCATTGTTGGGCTAAAATGAGCTGCTGACCTTTTAGGAAGAAGATTAACGAGTTATATCTAGTAACTATAGTTGGTGAGCACCATGAGTGGGAGCGGGAGGATGTTTGAAGGCAAAGACCGACTGCAGCTGTAGCTCCACACAGATGGAATTGTTTGTTTTGCTACGTGGCCCCCGAAGACCTTTACATGGCCGTGGATACGGTTCATGTATGGTATGGCTCACGTTCTGGTTTCATGTTTGAATTCAATGTTTGGCTCATTTTTGTAGACACATTCATCTTCCTCGATACTTTGCTGCTGTGTGCATATTTTTGTTAGAAATGTGATGTGTATTTTGCCGTTGGTTCCATTTTCTAGCTTGTCTGTGTTTTTTTTATCTTAAATACAAGATGACACCCAATTCTGTCTCCTGTGGTGATTTCTATAAGAAATGTGTACACTATACCACCATTACATAAATATACGTTATAAACCATGTAGTCCAGTGATCCGTTACCATAACAACTATATTTTACATGATGGACAGAAGTGGTGGGACAATATATCGATATATCATCATACTGCTGTGATACGTTATTGATTCACTGGTGCCAAATATTAAAAATAAATATTTTTTGCTACTGAATCCATGCATTAAGCCTCACCAGAGTCACTACTTCATGACTCCGTGACCTTTTGCCAGTTTATGTCTATATTGGAATGATGGCACACGTAGACATGTTCGGTCAGTATATGTAAAATTCAAATACTTTGTATTTAAATGTCAGGATTTCGACCTGAATAAATCCATACCACTAATAAATACCAGATAGATTTGTTTCCTGCTGATGAACATGGTTTGGGAGTTAAACACTACTATGAACAGATTGCTGTGAAAGGGGCCTGAAGCAGCTGCATGGAATTCATTCAGTTCCTTATTTAACCTTGTGCTTTCCATACTTTCTCATTACATATAGAGGCCAGCCTTATATTACACTGCAGATAAAGTGTGAAATACCGAAAATCATTTTGATTTTAACAACACTAAATTGAGGAATATGAAGATTAAGACATGTCTCTATACTGTACTGTATCTGTATCTGTGTTCGACCCTTACAGAGCTATGGATGAAGAGAAGCTGAACCTGTCTTTCCTGCCAAGCACCATATTCTTTCATCTGAACATCTGAAGTTCTTGATCCGTTAGTGAAGCGGTCCCAAAACCACAGCCTCAGTTTGAAGTTAGCTTTATACCTTGAAAATCACACAGCTCAGTCCAAGGGGGCCGCCCCAATCACGTCTCCTGGTTCTTCAATATTCGGTATGTACCCTTCAGCCCTGTCTCATGGCAGCTTATGAAATAGTCACAAGATGCTTATTGTTTTCAGGGACATGGAATTAGTTCATTTTTTTCATGTAGAACAATGCCAATGGAAAGTTAATTGTGATCCTTTTGTTTCTGGACACATGAATCAAACACATCCACATGACAACACAATGGCAGAGCGAGTGATGTCGTACCGAACTAAGTGGTGGTGTTGTTTAAACTAACTGGTTTTATTGTTTAAATCTAACTAAGTGGTTTAATTGTTTAAACCTAACTCAGTGGTTTTATTGTTTAAATCTAACTAAGTGGTTTTATTGTTTAAATCTAACTAAGTGGTTTTATTGTTTAAATCTAACTTAGTGGTTTAATTGTTTAAATCTAACTAAGTGGTTTAATTGTTTAAACCTAACTCAGTGGTTTTATTGTTTAAAACTAACTCAGTAGTTTTATTGTTTAAACCTAACTAAGTAGTTTTATTGTTTAAACCTAACAAAGTAGTTTTATTGTTTAAATCTAACTAAGTGGTTTTACTGTTTAAATCGAGCTAAGTGGTTTTATTGTTTAAATCTAACTAAGTGGTTTTATTGTTTAAATCTAACTAAGTGGTTATTTTGTTTAAACCTAACTAAGTGGTTTTATTGTTTAAACCTAACTCAGTGGTTTTATTGTTTAAACCTAACTAGTTTTATTGTTTAAACCTAACTAAGTAGTTTTATTGTTTAAACCTAACTAAGTAGTTTTATTGTTTAAATCTAACTAAGTGGTTTTATTCTTTAAACCTAACTAAGTGGTTTTATTGTTTAAATCTAACTCAGTAGTTTTATTGTTTAAACCTAACTAAGTGGTTTTATTGTTTAAATCTAACTCCGTAGTTTTATTGTTTAAATCTAACTAAGTGGTTTTATTGTTTAAATCTAACTAAATGGTTTAATTGTTTAAATCTAACTAAATGGTTTTATTGTTTAAACCTAACTCAGTGGTTTTATTTTTTTTAAACCTAATTCAGTGGTTTTATTTTTTTTAAACCTAACTAAGTGGTTTTATTTTTTTTAAACCTAACTAAGTGGTTTTATTGTTTAAACCTAATAAGTGGTGTTGTTGGAGGCAACAAAACAAACCAAGTTAGTAATTAATGATGTATTTTTGAATTTCTATCTATATTTATCAGTTGATTTATGAAATAATAAGGTTTTCACAACAAACATTCTTTGACCTGGAATGTAGATTATTAGGCTGCAAGTCGTGAGAGTGTTTAACCATCAAGAGGAGCCTCATCTCATCAGTTAGTTATCCAGATCAACATCATCAAATGCACATCATCATACTGTCATAATAAAATTAACTGGAGACAAACTACAGTCTGGTCTGGTTCTTTCATTTTCTTGATTTTTTAAATGTTATCACTTCATGACAGCAAAGAGCACCACATCAGTTACAGTGAATCCAGTCACACTGTAATACTGGGTCTCATCCACCAAGTTTTTTTATTACATTAGTCCTAGGTAATGATCCATGGGCTGACAGGTAACCAGTCTATCACAGGGCCGACATGTAGAGACAGACAGGTAACCAGTCTATCACAGGGAGACATGTAGAGACAGACGGGTAACCAGTCTATCACAGGGCTGACATGTAGAGACAGACAGGTAACCAGTCTATCACAGGGCTGACATGTAGAGACAGACAGGTAACCAGTCTATCACAGGGCCGACATGTAGAGACAGACAGGTAACCAGTCTATCACAGGGAGACATGTAGAGACAGACGGGTAACCAGTCTATCACAGGGCTGACATGTAGAGACAGACAGGTAACCAGTCTATCACAGGGCTGACATGTAGAGACAGACAGGTAACCAGTCTATCACAGGGAGACATGTAGAGACAGACGGATAACCAGTCTATCACAGGGAGACATGTAGAGACAGACAGGTAACCAGTCTATCACAGGGCTGACATGTAGAGACAGACAGGTAACCAGTCTATCACAGGGCTGACATGTAGAGACAGACAGGTAACCAGTCTATCACAGGGAGACATGTAGAGACAGACAGGTAACCAGTCTATCACAGGGAGACATGTAGAGACAGACAGGTAACCAGTCTATCACAGGGCTGACATGTAGAGACAGACAGGTAACCAGTCTATCACAGGGCTGACATGTAGAGACAGACAGGTAACCAGTCTATCACAGGGAGACATGTAGAGACAGACAGGTAACCAGTCTATCACAGGGCTGACATGTAGAGACAGACAGGTAACCAGTCTATCACAGGGCCGACATGTAGAGACAGACAGGTAACCAGTCTATCACAGGGAGACATGTAGAGACAGACGGGTAACCAGTCTATCACAGGGCTGACATGTAGAGACAGACAGGTAACCAGTCTATCATAGGGCTGACATGTAGAGACAGACAGGTAACCAGTCTATCACAGGGCTGACATGTAGAGACAGACCGGTAACCAGTCTATCGCAGGGCTGACATGTAGAGACAGACAGGTAACCAGTCTATCATTTTGGGACCAATGGTGGTGCAAGAATTGAAATCCCTTCCTGTTCACATCCAGTCCGGTCCAGTCTGGGCTTCTGGCCACCGGCTCCTATAAGAGGAGCGATACACTGCACCCACATAGCGATACAAACACTGCCACACAACACATGTAATAATGTCAACAGAAAGGGCTTTCATTCCATCAATGTACTAAAATATATTATTAATAATAATAATAATAATAATAATAATAATAATAATAATAATAATAATATACACCTTAATGTCTGTTGCAGAAAAGTGTAAAAGTGTATTCCATCTGTTGTGTGCTCTTGTATCTGGAGATCCAGCGATGGATCCGTCTGATCTCGGCTTGTTGTGGATTCTTGGAGGGGATCTGGATATAGGGCCCTGCGATAGACTGGCGTCCTGTCCAGGTGTACCCTGCCTTCGCCCAATGACAGCTGGGATCGGCTCCAGCCCCCCGTGACCCTGAATACAGGATAAGTGGTAGACAATGGATGGATCTGGATGTAGTTCGGGCACAGGGAAATGATGACATCCAAGTTGATAAAGTCCACACTTTGCGTCGGAATGATCGTACACACACATTATGCACAGAACTGTGTGCACGGTTGATAAATGGGCCCTGACTCCAAACATTAAACACATCGTAGGGAAGTGTAGATTCTCCTGCAGGAAGTAAATGCCACATGAGCTGTTATAATTATGTGTATCAGCAGTAAGATAGGGTTGCTGTGATGTTTGAAAAGACCACGATGCTTTGTAAAATACAATGGAGACCTCTGATAGTGACATATAGTATCATTTTTTCTCTTTATTCCGCATGCAGATAACACCTGATTGACATTTCTTAATTTATTTTATGAGTATAAAATGAAATAGACAGCCTCTATGTATTTCTTCTCTGAGGAGCTTTCCCTCTTTAGTTGAGGGCTGGATCCTCCCCCTGAGAGCTGTGGGTTTCTGCACTACATTCATTTTGATATTATTGAATATTTGATATTTATATAACAGTACATGAGTAATAATCACACACGTCAGCAGAGTAATGATTAAAATCATTGTTTATCATTGGCTAACATGTCTGTCTGATTTCCCCAGAGAATATTATAATAGATAATAAAACAACATTATAGAAATGATCATAGGTTGATTTGTTTACACTGAAGTTTCTATACTAGCCAACATAAACTAAGATACACCCAACAAATACACTATATAAAGGACATAAACTCACTTAGCTTCACTTTGAAATAACAAATAACATTCCCAAGATAAAGCATGATTCTATCATGCATAAATATGAGCAAAATATATATATACTGTATACACTGTTCCAATGTAAGTAGGCCATATGCAAGCTGTTATGACCACAGTTAGCCAGCAGAGGGAGAGAAGTTATCATGCATCTATACACCTAGGACCTATCCAGGGCCACAATGGTCTGCATTCAACATGGCTGAGATGGACTTCCTCACAAAAATAACAAAGTAATGTGTCATTTCTTTAGAAGAACGGGTCTGTTATAAAATGTCCACTCAGTGACGACAGTTTGATGATTCAGGCTTTGCTGCATTCCCACCTGTGAGCCTCAGCCGCTCTAAGGTTTCTGAAAGAAGCTCAGGTCCCTTCTGCTTTCACTTTGACTCCAGTTCAGTTCACAACAGCTCCACTGGGATTCCCCCAGAGTCCCAAGACCCATGTCACTATATGATGTCATCGTATGACACATGAAATATGCTGGACTGACAAACACTAATGCACTATAAATGGACAAGACCAGTCCAAAAACATGGACATCAATTGAAAAGCAGGAAATTGGCCATAACTCATCGAGTCCAATCATCATACACATTTGTATGCATCTTCATTCATTGTTTGGAAATAACCTCAACCAGGCGGCAGACAGTTCGAGAAGGTTCTGAAAAGTGAAGCCAACGCTGAAGTGCCTTAATCTTGTATTCTCTCTTGAAGTCTATGAGAAAATGAGACACGTCTATACTGTGGATCAGGGGTTCCCAAACGTTTTAGCCCGCGACCCCGAAAATAACGGTGCTAGAGACTGAAGACCCCAACTATCCCTGGAGGAGACTGAAATGACCATGATATGAATTTACATAAACAGTTTATTATCAGATAAAAGCAGAAGATCTCAGTCAAAGTCATCTCCATGGAACTTAGGAGTGAACATTGTTGCTGTCATGTGCAAACTTCATTTTGACACAATACTTTCATTTCCATGTCAAAGTCATGAAAATCATCTTGCGACCCCCCTTTGGGAACCCCTGCTGTGTAACCCCTGAGTATATACAGTGTTCAGGATTTGTATAGACAGTGACAGATAATATGCACATAATGCATGCATTAAATAATATCTACAAATGTCAGTCCTGGGTCCGTACGGTGCTTGTTTACTTCTGGCTTTGTCTGCAGCTCAAAAAGCCCCCAGACTTTCTGCCTTTTATTAAAAAGTATGTTTATTATTACATTATTTTTTCACAAGAAAAAAGTGACGACTACGTGAGCTCTTGATTTGTTTATGCCGTCAGGCCGTCGTGGTCTTCCATGACTGGAGCTGCAGTCACAGTTGAAATCAGGGTGTTGTCACTCTCTCATGTGTTTCTTCTTGTCTAATGAGTAACGAACCACCGGTTCCTGTAAAGCAGGCCTCTGGGTGTGCTGATGCAGTCTGCCTGAATGGCTGTTGAGCCTGAGTGACGTTGTTTTATGGCTGGACATGATAAGAGATCTTGCAACTGTGTGTGTGTGTGTGTGTGTTTGTGTGTGTGTGTGTGTGTGTGTGTGTGTGTGTGTGTGTTTGTGTGTTGACTTCTATTTGCATCGGACTGGAGGACGCGGCCCAGCCGGCTTGGCGGTGAGCTCTATGGACAGGCAGCGATGCGTCTGAGCCTGAAGGAAACTGTCCTGCCCTGTCTCCCTCTCTTTGAAGGTGGAGCTGTAATTTCAATGACTGTAATTCTAAAGAGGAGGCACGCCTACACTCACAGAGCCACGACAATAGACTGCTAGTTAAGCACAGGAGGATTAAGGAGGTGAAGGTGTAGGGTGTGGTCGGCAGCTTGCTCGGAGGTAAACAGCAGACAGACCTTGTCCTTGGGCATCGGAGGGGGGGGGGGGTTAAGAATGCAGAGGAATTCTTCTGGGAGAAAAGGCCTAAGGATCACAGCCTGGTAACCTAGTTCTCTTATCCTCAGAACCGGTTGCACTGTCCAGTTTTCATATAAACAGATGCAGGACGTGATAGTTGTATCCAGGAGTATTTAAAGAGTGCGGAGACTAATGATGATATTAGAAATGCACAGTTCAAGAAAACATGACAGCACATGTTAAATTGGCAGCAGGCACTCTGGTGGTTTAGAGGCGTGTTCACACCAGAAACCTGATGGGAGGGTTTGGCTGGGAGCCAAGCCGCCTGAACTCCGGTGACACACATTTTGAAGTGAGAACATAAACAGTGTGTGGACGAAGCCCAGGCAAGCAGCCGACCGTCGCTCTTGCTCAGAGGTGAGACAGGTAACAGATGAACATCTGCCCAACCAACCATTTAGTCCTCATCTTTTCTTACTGTGGGGGGCTGCTGGGCTCAGACTGAGCAGTGAACTACCTCATCCTTTAACAATGTACAACTAATTTCTACAGACATACATTGTGTTGGTCATGTTCCTTCTGTCAGAAGGGGAAAAGACCGTTGTCTCTGTCTCCGTCTTGTTAGCTTAACTCTCAGTTCTTTATTTACCTGTCCCAGTGAGTTTCGCTGCTATCACTTGGAAGATCAACAATGGCAAAAGAACCAGATGTTCCCCTCACAAAGCTCATGACAGAACATAAGCCTGCGTTGTATATCAGGACATGTTGACCATAGTTCTCAGTGAATATTAATGCTGAGGTGACCGTCTCCGTCTGATGAGGAGGTGGGAACGCTATTTCAACACAGTTTCAGTCCTAGTTCCCCTTATCACGGCATGACCGACTGACTGATCACAGCGTGACTCACAAGGCCTCAGGGGCATGCAACACACACACACACACACACACACACACACACGCTCAGGGCAAACAGGAAGTTGCTTGAGGGAGACTATCAGTGGTTATGAATGTTTACCATTAACCCAGTTCCTTTGTGCAGACGAAGATTCTTTGAAACGGCTTTCTGTTATTATAACGCTCTTAAGACATCTCTGAGAATAATGTTACATCTGTCTGTCTGTCTGTCTGTCTGTCTGTCTGTCTCTCTGACTGTCTGTCTCTAGTGTCACAACTGTGTAAGATGAAGTCCCGAAACTTCAGGTGTGGAGCTGAGAAGATGAAGGCAGGTTTGAAGGATGGGTGTGGTCTGATCAGGTAGAGGGGTAGATGTGGGGAAAAGTCCAATGGCCTCCTCAAACATTAGGCTTGTTTCGAATCAAGCATGCGCATGCATTTGCCTCGCAAAACAAGGCATTCTGGGAAAAAAACGTCACAAATGCTGGTGATAACTTCCCTTTGCGACATGTCACATGACTTTAAAAACTCGCGGTATCTCCAGGGTACCTCCCTTCGCATGCTTTTCTCTGCAGATGGTCTGAAATAAGTGCGGACATAAGACACTCCCCTCAACGTTGCCCTAGTTGGTTAGAATTATCACGTGGTATTTCCCACGTGAGAAAATTCCTCAGCCTCCGTCAACAACGGGACTTCAAATGCCTCGGCTCGAGTTCGTCAGCGACGAAGAAAGCCAGCGTCACTAAGCAGGCCATATTCTTTGTGCAAAGTCCGTGAAGTTTCCCCTGGCGCGATAGTTTTTGTTATGTATACAATTATTAATAAAGTTTAAATTAAAAAAAAAAAAAAAAAGGTCCGTGAAGTGCACCTGTGTCCGACTTGACATGGTGGGAACTTTTAAAGGGGTGGCCAGGCTGAGACCAACGCTCACATTGGGGTGGCACAGAAATCGGTAATGATTGTTTGACCCGTGTAAAAAATGGTGGACATTTAGTTTCGTCAGTCTTTATGTGAATCATAAGTGTCAATAGTCATGTGACTCATTTTTCACTCACGAGTCATGTTATTATATTATTATAATTATATACATTTCTTTATTAGCATGGAGCATAACGCTAACGTTTAGCTTCATGCCGTTAGCAGCATGTGCTGCTGTTCACAAAAGAAGCTTAATGGCACGCGAGTCAGTCACACTATGGTGAAGTGCAAATGAAACACCGGAGCTGGAAGAACCGCCTGGTTGCTGGTCGGCTAGGATAGAAACACATTGACATACGTATTCAGACCCTGTGATGCTTGAAATGTAGCTCAGGTGACTCCCATTTCTCCTGGTCATCTGTGAGATGATTCTCCTCCTTGATTGAAGTCCACCTGAGGTAAATTCAATTGATTGGACAGATCTGGGGAAGGCTACAAAACATTTCTGCTGGACTGAAGGTCCCCAAGAGCAAAGTGGCCTCCAGAATTTTTAAATCAAAGAAATTTGGAACCACCAGGACTCTTCCTAGAGCTGGCTGCCTGGTCAAAGTGAGCAATCGGGGTAGGAGTAAGAGAGGTGACCAAGAACCTGGTGGTAACTCTGGCTTTGCTCCATAGATCCTGTGCTAAGTGAAGTACTAAATGAACATCATGCTGGATTGAAGAAGACTTGAAACTAGAGATTGAGACCATAAACTCATGTTTACAATGTTTACTGAGATAATACATCAAGAGAGAAGTAGGACCATTTTCTCATAGACTTCTATACAATCAGAGAGGGATCGCCCCCTGGTGGCCAGCAGACAGAATACAAGTTTAAGGCACCTTAGCCTTGGCTTGACTTTTCAGAACTGTCTGAAAACTATTGCCTGGTTGAGCCTATTTCCAAACAATGAATGAAGATACATACAAATGTGTATGATGATTGCACTTGATGAGTTATGGCCAATTGTCTGCCTTTTGATTGCTGCTCCAGAACCATATTTCCCCTCAGGGATCAGTAAAGACCTCATCATATCATATCTTATCTTTCCCTGGTGATACCTGGCTGGTATAGAGCTCACACCTTGAGTTTGAGGAGACATTTTTGCATTTTACTTATGAAGCAGAAGCTTGTCTGTTTTCAATATACTCTTTTATCCAACTAATTTGAAACTTTGTTTCATGGTTAGGCAGTAAACAAGTATCTGCTGAAACAATTATTCAAGAGGAGGAAGATGATCTCTCAGCCCCCCCAACCACCCCCCCCCCCCCCCCCCCCCCCCCACCCCCTCCGTGAATCCTTCAGGTGAAAACCACAGTTCAACGCACATTCCAGGAAGAGCAAGCATGATCGGGGCCTGTTCTCTGACTACACACACACACACACACACACACAACAGATGTTATCTTGTCTATAGTCATTTCAGATGCCTCGACTTGCATCTCTTCACTGGAGAGCAGAGTGTGAGTGCATTGTGATCATGTGACATGTGAAACTCAGAACTTCGCTGCCATAAACATTTGATGGGAACTAAAAGCTAATGATTGGCTTTTAAAAGGAAGTCCAGTGTTACTGGATGAGGGAAGTGCTTTTGTGCTACAGTCAGCTGCAGACGTATAGATAAACACTACTCCTCCACAGTCGACCTTGTGAATTACTTAAAGCGATTTGAGCTGTATAACCTATGCCTTTAGCATATATTTTTATTGTGCAGGTTCAGAATTGCATAGTCATTTACAGTAAGGAAAGATTATTATCATTATTATTTTGTTTTGTCTTGTCAGCTTGCAGCACTTTTCTGTATTTGTGTGTGTTTTCTCTATTTTGCTGTGATTTAATTACAATTAAAACTGCGAGCAGTGATAACGGGCCCTCGCATGGCACGTAACTCGGTTAGTGCTACGGCCGCCTGACGTGTCGGACCGCCTGGCCTGGCCACCGCCACGGGGCGGGTCGTCCCCGGCCACCGCCACGTGGCCAGTCGTCCCCGGTCGTACCCGGCCACCGCCACGGCGCGGGTCGTCCCTGGCCACCGCCACGGCTGGCGCCTGTCGTCCCCGGCCACCGCCACGGCGTGGGTCGTCCCTTGCCTGAAACGTTGAGTCGATCACCGTATCAGACCATTGAAGTTGTCCTGCTAGACTGGGGTGCAAAGTTCCACGACACTGGGACCTTATACGGGTGTAAAAACATGACATTTTATGTCGCCACTAGGTGGCGCTCTGTTTGTGAGTCAATATTGCAGTTGGGATGTGTTCAGGGTTGGATTCTTGACAAACATGTGAAGTTTTGATCATATCAGACAATGTTCATTGAAGTTATAACAGTTTAGATTTTTGTGGTGAAAGCAGGAAATTTGTCCATGTTTAGGACGCCGTCCTGGCCACGCCCTTTGACTTTTGCAAGACCTTTCGATGATTTTGCATCGTTGAGGCCTCTAGAACAGTCTCAGTGAGTTTGGCATGAATCGGATCAACGGTGTAGGAGGAGTTCGTTAAAATATAAAGCCTACAATTAGCTAAAATGGCCAAAAATGGCCCAAAATGGCTGAATTACTGTAGCGCCCCCGAGTGGTCAATTTTAATCAAACTTTCAGGATATGTTCCAGGGAGATATGTCAATATATCCTGCGAGTTTTGTCATGATTGGGGTAAAGGTTATGAAGTTATGTGTATTGATTTCTAGAGCCCCGCCCCTCTGATGTTCATTAGATAATAACTTCTGAACGCAGAGGTATTTTACAAAGCCCTTAATATCGATTCATCAGCTCGGTCTAGTGATGACACACAGCAATTTTGGTGAGAATAGAATTTACGGTTTAGGAGAAATTAGCAAAAACGGGTTTTTCACAAAATTCAAAATGGCGGAAAATTTCGGTAGGCGGACTTTAGTACTCCAAGAGGCTTTTTTGTAGAGCACACTTGCCTGCACATGTGTACCAAATTTTGTGTCAATTGGAGTTACGGTGTGCGGGGGCCAGGGCTACGACGCGTTAGGTGGCGCTAGCGAGCCAGTTGTTTGTGGCCAATCACGAAACCTCTAAAATCTCAAATTTTTCGCCAGTCCCCATATGCACAGAAATTTTTTTAAGCTAATTTTAGTGCTAAGGCCTCCAAAATGGCAACACAAGTTGCGGAATAAGAAAAAAAATAATCAATACAGTTTCAATAGGGCTTCGCTGCCCGACGTTGTCGGCGCTCGGGCCCTAATAAACTGATAAAAAAAAGGATGCTGAAATAACTCCACAATGATGGTGATCAGTAAAAAGTGTGACGTCATGCTTTGTTAGGTCTGTCTGCAAGACATCAAGATACCTACTTTTAAAATGCTTGTTTTCTGAATGGAGTCTGGTTGATGGGTGCTAGGCTATGCTAACATTGTAACACTCCAAATAAGGTCATCTAGACATAAATACAGCAGAGACCTTGTTGTTTGGACCACAGACAGTCTCTGGTTTCTCCACATAGTCTGGTCTGGTCTCTGGACTAATGTGAGCTACTATCTAGACCTCTGGGGGACCACAGACAGTCTCTGGTTCCTCCACATAGTCTGGTCTGGTCTCTGGACTAATGTGAGCTACTATCTAGACCTCTTGGGGACCACAGACAGTCTCTGGTTCCTCCACATAGTCTGGTCTGGTCTCTGTACTAATGTGAGCTACTATCTAGACCTCTTGTTTTTCTAAACTCCTCATTATAAAGTTTAATGCCAATGAACAGCACAACAAAATGGCCCCAAAAAACTGAAATAACTTTGCGTCTCGTAAATATTTGCGTTAAATTCTTCGTGAAGATAGAATGTACTGCAGGTTTTTGCTGTTGTTGAATTTGACTGCATTACTTTTAGTGAAATGTAGTTAATAAACTGGATATTGTGTTGTTTTATTGCTAAATTAATGCGGGCATTGTGGAATTACACCCATATGTTCAGAAATTAATTCTATTAGCCATTTCAAATATTTGCTTTTAAAAAATTACAATTTTGTCAGAGGTGTATGTTGGCTGGGTTATTGTACTCTAAATCTAATGTAAAGAGACAGAAAACCTGGGCTATGACATATATGGGATTCTATTACAACTCTATATTTATAACTCATCTTATCTAAGAGCTAAGCTCTTATAGTGTTAAACTTCCTCAGTGGTGCTGCTTTGAACATACCAGTTTTCCCATTGCTGTCAGCAGATACTCTAGTATCCTAAACATTGACCCGACAGTTAATGATTGAAATGACAGCCACCACTAATGTTCTGGACAAAGGGAGACAATGTTGTTTGTATACTTATCTTTATTCTAAAAAATCTGACATTCTTCCCGTGGTATTGAAAATGGTATAGAGTAACGAGTAGTTTACTGGGTAGCGGTATCAACTTTCAAATTCTAGTATCGTCACCACACTACTATGTAGAAGACTATGTAGAGGAGTATATAGAGGACTATGTAGAGGAGTTTGTAGAGGACTATGTGATCATGTCTTTATACTAAAAACAAGTACACTTGTGATACAAGATAATATCCTGGATGCTCTGCCCTTATCCATTGAATACAAATATGCTGTTGTTGAATATCAAAAGTGAAAGAATGGCAAACTGGGTGTTCTTTCTTATCTGACGTGGGTTGCTCATTGACCATGAGCCGTTGTTGTTTTACAACAAGACAAGAGTCTCCAGTCAAAGCTGTGAGAGGCCGTAGCCCACTAATGTACCACAGTGATATGAGCTCAATGCTCATGCTAGCATAGTCATAAATGCACAGTGACAATGTGTACATGCTGCTAGCAGCTATAATGTTCAAACTGTGAGTTTAGCATGTTAGCATGCTAACATTAGGTAGGTAGCACTAAACACAATGTACAGCTGAGGCTGATGGGAATGCCTTTTCTTTTGCAGGCATACAGTGATAGAGCAATATTTGGGACACCTTCTGTTGTCCCCCATGGGACCTGACCTAGGGCTCAGAGGTAGAGCAAGTCGTCCTCCAACATCAGGTGTCCAGGTGTCCCCGGGCTCCATATAGAGGACTGAGGCTGAGCCATCGCTGTGTGAATGTGTTAGTTTGATCCTGATGGCTAGGTGGTACCTTGTATGGCAGCTTCTGCGTGTATGAATGTGTGTGGGAATGGCCAAATCATTTCCAATATACCGTTTGAATTGTACCATGAATTACAAATATAATGTTCTTTCTGAAGCTTTCTGTGTCATCTTTCTAGTAAAGTATGAGGATGCCTGATGGAAATTCAGAGGACCACTGATGTTTTTACAATTCTTTCACTGGGGGGACATGGGGGCCTGTAAAGCATGGTCACTGTTTATGTTGTGTTTTCAAACTGCTTCTTACATAACCTTTGCTTGCTTGCTTCTTCTCAGGCACCATCTGTCCCACCCCCAACCATCTACTTTCTCTACTAATTAACCAGTTTCAAGTTCATCTGGAGTTGTTTTTCATTCCAGTGTGATAGTGAAAGGACACTGTGCGTGTGTGTGTGTGTGTGTGTGTGTGTGTGTGTGTGTGTGTGTGTGTGTGTGTGTGTGTGTGTGTGTGTGTGTGTGTGTGTGTGGGAATTCTTTACTCATGTCGTGGGAACATGAACCTCCCCATGATGTGAATCATTACATTTTAGGATGAGGATTTGATTGTGACATTAGGTTGTGGTTAGTTAGTTTAGTATGGATTAGGCAAGAAGCAGTTATGGCAAGGGTTGTGTAAGTCTTCAGAAATCAATGTAAGTCGCTTTAATGTCCTCTAAAGTGATGTAAACATGAGCATGTGTTTGTGTGTCTGTGTGAGAAAGTGAGGGAGATAAGTGATATACTTTGTCTCTTGGTTGATACACATAAACAAAGTCAAGGGCAGTGGGGTATTTGTCCAAGACGGTGGTTGGTAGACTGCTATAGCTCTATTTAATTTGTACTCACCCAATTGTTATAGCTGCCGTAGAATTCAAGAAGACAGCTGCATATACAAATAGACAGATAGTAAATCAAGTTTGATAGGTTCAGCACAAATGCCAAGACTATGACCCAGTTACACATGGCTTCATATGTGGAGATGTTATTGTGAATGTATGCCATATAAAGGAATATCATCATAAATATCAGAATATAACTGTAAAATAGTAAATAAAGTGAGAATCAATCAACCTCACACTAAACCCCATACAGATAGCACAAGGCCCCAAAAGCCCTCAATGTTTAAACCAACCAATAAAACAAATTGTATCAATCATAGAGATAAACATTGAACAATCTATTCAGACATGAGACCAACATGTAAAATGTACATTACATTAATGAATGCAACTTGCACGTCTGAAAAGGCATTATGATATCATTCTTCCTTGTCATATTTTTGTCACTTGGGAAGCAAGATCCCCTATAATGGTACTGGGAGAAGCCTTTGGTCTCACTGTCTTGGTGTGTGGTTAACGTGTGAAACGGTTGTGGTAAGGGTTGAGGGAAAAAAAACACATAGGCCTACAGATTGTCACTAAAAATCATCCACACCTCCTGCCCTTAGTGGACTTCTCAATCCTAAATGCCATGACTGTTGCTCTGCTTCTTATATTGAAGTGGGTGGGTTTACATGGAGTCTCGTATGAAGACGCCAAGAACCACTCCTCAAGTGTCTGTATTTGAAGTTGTGGGGGGAGACCATTTACATTTACATTTACATTTAGGTCATTTAGCAGACGCTTTTGTCCAAAGCGACTTACAATAAGTACATTTGTCAAAAGAAGGAAACAAGGAAACCACAACGAATCATTGCCGATAAAGCAAGGGCTAAAAATAGAACAAGTGTTAGATCCTCATCTGAGTAAACTAGTAGTTCAAGAGCAACAGTGCTACGATCAGAGTGCTATAGGTAAGGGTTTTTTTTTTTTTTTTTTGGGGGGGGGGGGGGGGGGGAGGGTCATGCTAGTCGAGGTGAAGTCTGAACAGGTGAGTCTTGAGCCTTTTTCGGAAAATGGCAAATGACTCTGCTGTCCTGACATTAGTCGGGAGTTCGTTCCACCACTGAGGCGCCAGAACAGAGAAGAGTCTGGACTTTGCTGAGCGACATTTGTTTGATTTCAGCGATGGTGGTACCAGCCGGCCAGCTGAAGACCAGGCTGGGAAAGGGCTGATATTACTGTCAGACCAACTATGGCAAAGATACAATCGGCAGGTCAGGATTGGTATCAACAGATTCACAGTAGTGTATGAGTAATAGGATTACTTTCCTTGCTGAATAACAATTAAGGACATTATTATTCATTTCCCCCAAAACTTCCCCAACACTCGTCCTTTAACAACACCTAAAATCCCCAAATAAAAGTTACTACTAAAAAGGAGATTAGAAATCTCAATAGATGAGTGTTATCAATCCACCCCTTGACAAAGCCTCGGTCAAATGAACTGTATGGACACCTGTGATGTCTCAAATGTACAACAGGGTTAGTCATGTCTTTGTTTCCTCTTTGAATTTTGTTGACGCCTACATTCCTGGCAAGGACAACCATGGTAAATTGGTTGAAAAAGAGGCGTCAAAAAAAGTCCTTGAGCAAGGAGGCCACCTCAGAGTTATGCTCACACTACAGGAGAATCAGATCGATTCAACCTCGATTGAACCTAGATCCACCCTCCCGACAGTCGGAGGAGAATTCTGACATCTGGTAATGTGAGGCGTTTACAAAATTCTCACCCTATCAGGCTGCTCCGATCATTTTCAAATCTGTTAGATATCTATATTATTATGTCAGTCATTTCGCTTTGAACAGATGTTGAATGAAAGGGCGGGGCTTTGAACAGAGGTTGAACGAAGGGGGCGGGGCTTTGAACAGAGGTCTGGACGAAGGGGCGGGGCTTTTAACAGAGGTTGAACGAAGGGGGCGGGGCTTTGAACAGAGGTTGAACGAAGGGGGCGGGGCTTTTGAACAGAGGTTGAACAAAGGGGGCGGGGCTTTGAACAGAGGTTTGAATGAAGGGGGTGGGGCTTTGAACAGAGGTTGAACGAAGGGGCGGGGCTTTGATTTAAGGTCTGAACAAAGGGGGCGGGGCTTTTTGGGTACGGGGATACGGTCAAAGTCAAAGTTTCTGTGTTTTTTCCAAATGACTACTCGACCTTTGATTGTCAGCTGACTTGACTGCAGTTTTAAATGTAGCAGGATACTTGTAGCCTATGCTATGCTTTATTGTGTTTGATTGTATGACGCAAACAAAATAATCTTGAATAAATTTCAACTAGAAGATGAACATGCTGGAGCCTTGTTCGTTCATGTCAGCTATCAGTTGATGATTCACAAGTGCTTATGTTTTAATCAAAACCCGATGAACTTCACAATCTCCCCGTGGCAAGCTCAGGTTTTGCACCTCAGTATTTTTAAAACACATGTGCCATAAGAGCTTTCAACCAAAAACAAAGAGCACCCATAGTCATATATAAGGAAGTGAATCACTCTTCAAACTCAACAATGTAATTTGACACTGCCTTCTTCCCACTCCTGTCCCATTCCTTCACTGCCCCCTCATCCCCCCCTCTTTCCCACACTGACCCTTTTACTGGCTAAGTTGTGGCCACTGCAAACTGACCAGTCTGCCCCCGCTTCACTCTGCCTTTCTGTGGGAATGATGGATGATTGATGGAGGGGAAGAGCAAAAGATAACATCACTCAATTGCTTTTGAAATATCCCCCATCTTTCATGACTATTCTCTGATGTTGCAAGAGGGTTAGATTATATGATGATACGCTGTTTCACAAAGGATGAATGTTGCTTACTGTAAAGGCCTTTTGGTCATGACAAGGAAACCACATGAAATTGTAAAATACTTGATTGCAAATATTACATGTCGAGACCTTTTTCTTGTGAAAGGTAAGAACAGAAGAAGTTTGTCAAGATTAAAATGAATAATTAAGAGTTAGCTTTAATTAAGAATGACTAACAAATGGAGTTAAACTGATTAATTATTTCTTTCAAAATTCATTCGTTGAATTGTCCATTTTAATCGTGCACGTAATGGACCACATAAAATTCAGAAATAACTGTATTATAGTGTCACATTGCAGCCTATTAACCTATAGTCTGTTAGTCAGCTGATGTGCAGACAGACAGGGGAAGAGGAGAATGGATGGATGAAGGAAGTGCTCTTTTCTTAGCAATTAATTATTCATGTTTATCACTACAGAAGATGACTTCAGTGAGCACACAAGAAAGTGGCTTTTAAGACTCGGTCTACAGTCTATTAGCAGATGATTTTAATGATGATGTATTATGTCTAATCTTAAATGACACTGAATATAGAGGTAAAAAAATCCAGTTTGGGTTATTCTGACATTTTCCGTCCTTCATCAAATATTTGCTAAAAAATCTGTGGTGTATGGCATTCTGCCCTCTGTCTTGTCTCCCAAGTATTTAATTTAGTTCTATTGCAATGGGGAGCCTGAAACTCGGCTGGTTTCACACTAATGATGACATCATTCCTCTACTTGGTACATATTTGTTTCTTGATGAACAACCGTGCTTTGAATCCCACAGGATGGTGTAAAATGGGATTGTTGCATCAAATATGAAAATATGTTGTCAATAACAGATATAAGTACACAATGAATACACAAGTCTAGCATGTGTGTATACCTGTATAGATCATTTGCACTGTGACGATCAGTTATTTGTACCTATTTTAACTGCTGTCTGTTAATCACCAGTTTTCTAACTTTACTTATATATTCCACTACAGTGTTTGAATAGCGCACAGCTTACTGACACATTCAGTATTTTAGCAGACAGTTACTTGGTCTTTATTCCACACTTGCTTTGGCAACGTAAACGTATGTTTCTCATGAAAAAAAATTACTTTTGAATTGAGAGAGAAAGATTGTTGTTAATGTTATTGTTCATTTTGTATGCATTTATTTTAGTGTACTTGTTTAATTCTATGTATGCTTTGGCAATATTGTTAACCTGACGCTAATTAACATTAACATTTAGGTCATTAGGTCGTTCATGCCAATAACGCATAACGAAATTTAAAAAATTGAGAGAAGAGAGAGAGAGAGAGAGAGAGAGAGAGAGAGAGAGAGAGAGGGAGAAGGGGTGAGAGATAGAAAGATAGAGAGAAAGCGACAGAGTGAGAAACGGGGGGGGGGGTAAGAGAATGCCATTAAGCGGAAATGAGACAGAAAGTTGCAGAAAGCTCTTCTCTTTACGCGGTCACAGTTAATCGCTCTAAACTGCTGCCAGTGAGTGTGCAGCAGCTTATGTGTGTGGTGTGTGGTGTGTATCTGGTGTGTATCTGGTGTGTATCTGCTACCGACTAATGAGCAGGAAGTCACAGAAACTACTGGTATCTGTCTCTTCAGGTGTGTTCAGCCTCTATGACCATATGAGGAACGCGGAACCCGCGCACCTGTAGGCTGACGTCATACGCCGAGAGTACCTGCAGCAACTCGTCCGACTGAACTCAGCCAGTTACTGAAGCTAACTTCAGGAGAGAGGACACGACGAAGATTATCAAAGGATATATTCATAAATCATTTCACAAGTCCGTTCCCCTGCTTTCCGTGCGAGGAGTGCTGCCGGAGGATTTACACACAGATGGGGACAGCTCGGTTCGCGCTTTGGGGCTTTTTAATCGTCGTTTTTCAGGTGAGATTTCCTGCAGACTGAACTCTTCAAATGGCTTCCACCCATCTCTGTCGTTCCCTCGTCACGAGAAATGATTAGTAACTTGTCTACATGTGATTAATCACTGTTTAGTGTTTGAAAACCTTAACTTTTTGGTAGTTTTAAAGTAACTTTCGGATATGCAGCATTGTATTGGATAACGTTACTCTTATTCCTTCACAACACTTGCCGCGGCTCTGCCCAGCGCTTAATTTACAGGTTGTTGGGCGGGTGATAATGGCGAACTTGTCTTCTAATAAGCGCTGCTTCGACCATTTAATACGTCTGAATTAAACATGACTTGGATACTAATAGTGTTGATGAAACCAGAAGTAATTTTAAAACGACGTCAAGGCAAATGTGTCATCTCTGACACACAGGGCAGCTTGAAATCGCCATTTTTCAGTGAGTCGTCCTCCCCTCGGGAGCCGCTGCGTCTCCGCGGGCCTCGCCCTACTTCCGTTGATGACGTCGGCAGGTTGAATTCCAAAACGTTTCGATTGGATTGATTACAAACGCATTCGTCATTAGGGACGAACTGTTTTCCCATTATTTTGCAATTCATTTGAGGCAATCAACCTTCTTATAATATAATATTCTTGTAACATTTTTACAGAATCAAATGTTTTTAGACAGTTTCAGACTTACAGTTATTGATATACCTGGAGCAACAACTTTGATAATTCAATTAATGCTACTTCCAGATTTCCTGTTTTATGTACGACTGGTTGTATAGAAGTCTATGAGAAAATGGTCCTACTTCTCTCTTGATGTATTATCTCAGTAAACATTGTAAACATGAGTTTATGGTCTCAATCACTAGTTTCAAGTCTTCTTCAATCCAGCATGATGTTCATTTAGTACATTATGGTCCATTTAGAGTCCACCAGACCAGAAAGCTGGGGATGCTTTAGGGGGCGGGGCTACCTGCTGATTGAAGGGTCACTGACAGCCTCGCTACCGTCTCTACCATGCTACCAATGCTACTAATATTACATTAGCACTTAGCTGTTCAGTGGATCCAGATCCAGTAAGGTTGCAGCTCGAGGTGCCGCTCTGCCACTTGTGTTCATCAGATCTATCTGTCGCTCCTCCACAGTCCAAATATGGTCTCTTCCTTCTCTGGTTGCAAAAATTCAAAAATGTTGAACCGAAGGCTACAAAACTGTAGTCCACAACCCAATGGGTGACATCACGGCGACTACCTCCACTTCTTATATGCATATATATGTCTATAGGTCTATTAGTTGGACAAAACAATGACAATTTAAAAGACCTCCCTTGAATGCTTGTTAAACATAGACATTTTTCACCTTTTTATGAATATTTCATAGACCAAACTAATGCATCAATTATACAAATATTTGATAACCCTGAATGGACCCCAGTGACTCCTTTTTTATGGCCTTTTTAAGTGTATCTACCTCTGTTGGGGATGTCACTAGTGTTGAGTAATATATTTAATACCATGACTTCCATTATAAGCGTCTTCAACTACATCTCTTCTGAGACCAATCTGTTAGTGATTCCCAGAGTAAACAACAATCACGGGAGAGCATCATTTAGTCACTATGCAACAAATAGCTGGAATAAACTTCCTGAAGATGTAAGACTTGCCCCAACTCTGACCACTTTTAAAACTAGACTGAAAACTGTTATGTTCACCATAGCTTTCTGCTAAATCGTTTAATGTCTGCACTGTTTTTAATTATTGCAAATATGTTTTTATTCTCCTTTCTTTCTGTAATGCATTTTTAAATGTTTTATTATTTTCTTTTTTAATTCTTCTATTTTTTTTCTTTTTTCTTCTCACTTTGTTTTATGATGTGAAGCACTTTGAGTCTGCCTTGTGTATGAAATGTGCTATACAAATAAAGTTGCCTTGCCTTGCCTTGCCTACATCAGACTGAAAAAGTTTTCTGAAAGCCTACTGATTACATGTTTCCATCCATTCTGATTATGACAATTAAAATGTTGTTTTCCCCTCTTAGGCCTCTGCTTTAGAGACTGCTGAAGAGCCAACATGTGTACCTGGATTCCCGTCGGATACATTGACTTTCAGGGTGTTCAGAAAGCACCTGCATCGGGGCACACGCCTGGGAAAAGGTATGAACATTTCAGGAAGCTGTATGATGTTGATTTCCAACGCTCATCGTGAAATCTGAATTATATTTAGATTGTACATTCTAGATCTAAACATTTTATCCATAGACCGAAGAGTGAAGGCATTGAAGCTTTTCTAATGTGCTCCTCTGGCTCCGATGACCTTCCATAGATTATCTATTCACATTTTTCTCCTCCCAAAACAACTTAAGGTCACAGCTTGCAGCTTCTCACTCTGCACCTCATGTAATGCTCCAACATGCTCTGCAGGGTAAAACAATGTCCCCGAGCCTGTTTTGCAGGCTCTGTTTTATCAAATACTCAAAGAAAAGGAGCGCTACACAGCTGCAGTGTTGCCTGTTTGTCAGCTCATGGAAGTTTTCTGTCTGTCTGTTTGTTTTTTCAAACTCTCTCAGTGGAATAGCTAACTATGTCTTTGTCTGATTGTCACTTCTTTTCTTTTCTTAACACAAGGTGATACTATAATGAACCAGGCTTCTGCTTGGTTTCTAAGTCTAGCTGTATAACTTGTTTGACAACAATTAAGTTCCACGCTGTAGTCTTCTGAGAAATATGGATGTAGAAAGTGTCTTTTGTCACCAAAACATATAGAACCAAAAGCAACAACAAATGCAGCAGGCAAAGCAAGCAAACATTTGACTTCACTCTACTTTGTACCGGAGTGCAAGTTTCTAATTTGTTGGTAAGAACAAACACAGCCAGCCAGTCAGACGTTGAAAAAAAGCTGCTCCACTGTATTGGCTATTGTGTGCAGGGTTGCTGAACCCTGGAGCCTATCCCAGCATGCATAGGGCCAGGGGTGGGTGGGGGATGGGGCACTGATAGGTAGAGCTTACTGATAGATGTGTTTACTTTTTAGAGAACGGAGAGTCTGTAAGCTTTCAGGTTGTCTTGATAATGTTTAGTGGTCATAAGCTGTTTGGTGCGGGGTTATGGCAGTTTTACGGTCGACTCCGCTTGTGTGTTTATTGGCAGAAGCGTAGTTATATCCTCCTGGATGAGTACGATGCCAGGTGTTTAAACAAGTACTGTACACCTAAACCTGTTTGTTTTTTTTTTTTATATATAGCTGTGAACAAAATGACTACTGTGATGAAACGGATGAATACCGCTGTTAATAACAACATTTCAAATTTATAAATATCAGTTTTCACATTTCAATACTGTTTTATATCAGCCCTGATCTACAGAAGGTGACTGCTCATATAAAGTTGACTGGTTGGCACTTATCTATGTCATGTCATAAAATGTATATTTAAAAGAAGAAAACCCTTTAATCAGTCACTAGCCATGTTTCTATTCAATTGTCAAGTACATTTTTAGCAAACCTTTAAAATATTGCAAAAATAATGATGAAAATGTTTCCATCAACTTGTTGTAAGAAACAAAACAAGTCGGCTTGGCTCTCTTTCCCGTCTACAAGAGGAAAATGGAGAGCGGTTGTCAGGAGTTTGTTTCAATAGGGTTTTATTTGTTTCAGTTAAGTGTTCTATCAGTTGGACATGTTTCATCCTGCTGTCCGGAGTAAAGACGAGCATTCACACGTTACGGCAATATCTGAGATGCCGACAGTAAAATGTGAGTTCAGTGTTTGCTGCGTGAGAATTTATTTGGCAAATGTATTTCCATAATCCATGCGGTGCATTTTCGATAAATGCAATACCACACAAGCAAGCCTAGGAACCTTTTTAATAGTTTTGCATTTGAGGAAGTAATATCTAATTTTGCCACTTCCATTCAGTTCATTTTTCTAATGCGATACTTTAAAATGTAATGTAAAATATTAGTGTGATTTAAATCCTATGATATTAAACAACCGTAGGATTGAAGAATATCCGCAATATCCAATTATTTTTGCCCAAACATGTCGGCACTCAAATATGCGTATATAAGTGTGTTCAAGACTGTGTAGGATTTGTTCTTCCCGAGGAATATCTGTTTAAGCTGAAGCTTTCAATCCATGATGCTGGATAGTTAATTTAAAAATAATGCATCATGTTTTAATTATGTTTTGTGAGTCGAATCTGAATCTGCAATCTGTAACATTTCTCTCAGGTAAATGTAGTAGTGCAGTGTTTTCCTCCGATGTACACAGCAAGTAGTATATAGTGGAGTTGTATATTTGTTTTAGTGCTTCGGGTGTTAGTATATATTGGAGTATAATGAGTTAGAATAGAAACATGATCCAATACTTTGCCCATTTAAACATAATAATGAACACATCGCTGTCAGCGGCTCTTTAGTTGAGACTTGGGTGTGTGAGGGGCTGACAGTGGGACTGTCATGGCAGATAAAGTACTGCTGAGCCGGTGTTGTGTATGAAGTTGTTTGTGTGAGTGGCTCTCCAGAAAGCAGCCACTGCTCTAGTTGTTGTAATGCCGGCGGGTGGTAGCTGCCTGTGACCCAGCCTGTGGATGCCGACCTACAGTTTGAGGTGGCTTTACTCCAGAGAGTCACCATGTTGTTGAACATTTGGGCCGCCTCCTTCATGGGGTCCGGTTGGAGCATTATGAGAACTCAGCCATGATGGCACTGGTGAAAGTACGGCTGGGACAGTATCTCTTTTTCCCTTTCCTGGTGGAAAATACCTCAATTCACAAGTGCGTATTGAACTGTGCATGGCGTACCGTACAGTTCAATAGTATATTGAGAACCGTTGCATCCCGAGCACATTTGAAAACAAAGTTACAAAGTGTCTTGCATGGTTGAACTGGGAACAAAATATAATGGCATGCTTGCAAAAGTCGAAAGATACATTTTGATTTTCTGTCACTGATTCTATAAGTGATATACTTTTTCAATACTTTGCCCAAATAAAAACCTGGTAATTAGTAAACAAATATGTTTCTTTAAATGACTGCAGCTAATTTTTGTCTATGTCAAATTGTGAAATGACTTTTGATAATGTAAACAGTGTGTTTTTAATGACCAGTAGGCCTGTTCGATTAATCGATTTTAAATCGTAATCGCGATTATGTAGTTAGGACGATGTTAAAAACGTGAAGCTCGTAAAATCGATTTTTTAGTTAAGTTAAAGTTCTGCACTTTATTCATTCATTTTTGTTTAATGGACACATCTTAAGATACATGTGAAAGTGAGGTTTTTATCTTAATCCCAAAGGGATTGTTTTTTGTTGTTGTTTTTTTTACAAGAGGTCTACAAGAAGATAACATGGAGCAAAGCCAGATGGCAAAAGTTCATTAATTGTTCTTTATATTAATCCCTTGAGGGATTTTTTGTTTAATAAGAGCGAGGTTTGCACTCAAATCCCAATGGGGAAATTATTTGCAAAATGTTCAATAAAAAACAGCATATTTGAAATAATTTCTCTGCCTTTTGTCATTTCACAAAATAATCGTAATCGTAATCGAAAATCGGATTTTGAGAGAAGAAAATCGAGATTTAATTTTTGGGCAAAATCGAACAGCCCTAATGACCAGTTATAAATTCATTGCAATACCGAAATGTTAGCAACATTAAAAAAACAAATTAAACATGAATTCTACCACCAAACCACCGCTACCAAAATATGCTCCCAAATTTAAGGCCTCAATGTTTATTTCAATATTAATCAGTCACTTTTCGTAATCCATATGAACCTTTTCACGTTGTCATGAATAAAATCCAAGGCACAGCATTTAAAAAGGAAATGGCACAGAGAGTAGTGTGGAGAAGCTCTATTGCTCTCGTGAAACATGAGAGCAGAAGATATTAATGCTTGTGTGTGATTTTATCAGTGGTGCATGACTATAGAGGAAACACTGTCCATACTGTGCATCACATATTGAAATGTTTGTGATGTTACTTGCAGGTGAATGTTTCTTATTTTCTCAGCTTTCAAGGCAGTTAACTGACTGATAAAGTGGTAAAGTCTGGCAGCAAGTGTTTCGTGGACTTGAATATAGTTATTACATTCACTTTAGTTAGACTTTAGACTTGGCCGGCATTTAAATGAAGGCCCACTGAGTTCTCTAACGTTAAAGTTTGGTTATCTGGACCATCATTTCACGATATAGCTATAATTAGTTGTCCATGAATATCAATAGAGAATAACGTCAATGGTATAAGATCGATCTAACCTAACGCTGGCTTGTTCAATCTACCTGACTCCTTACCCCGCTCTCCCCGTCTCTCCTCGGCTGCGTGTCGCTCAATGATTCTAGAGCTTGTCGACGTGTCGTCACTGTCGTGTCAAATTAAAAGCCCTTGCAGAGTCGTGTATCTATCACATTCATAAAAGTCTGAAGCAGCTGTCTGAACCCCTGTTCTTCTATCATCACCACCATGACATGGCTAATCTAGTTTTGTTTGGTGTTGGAGTTGCATCTCACATTAGCAGTCATTGTTTCATTGCAAATCAAGAACATTATTAATGTGCTTCCTTTAGACAAAATGAACTCATTTCTCAGTTCACTCATCCTCAAATGGATGTATTTCACTGTCAAACCTTCCTCCTTTGTATGTGTTGAACTTGTACGCTTGACCGGCAACACTGGAAATTGACTCTAGACCAGAGTTTGATGTCGGAGCAGGTTTACTCTGAATCACTGTTTGCCTGGAAGAGGCAGTGATGACTAGGGGTGTCAACGTCTACACGTGTAAGCGGGTACACGGATAATAAATCAATAGAAAAAGCAATAACCGTTTACACGTAATTTTTCCTTCTCCTCGTTTATTTCTCACCAATATATACACCTATAGTATTTTTAAGGGTGATAATGTTGCCTGAAAGCTTCAGATAATAACATTAACTAACTATACAATTGAATGTTCCCACGAGTGCAGTTCTCCGCATACATGATGGGGCACAATGTTACGTTGAAAAAAACCTGCGGCCACAGCCAGTGTCGCGTGACTTCAAGTTGACTCGGGGACGCGATGGCGGCGATTATTGTGTTTTTCAGACCAGCAACACCACTTAAAGGCAAGACAGCTGCTGTGTAGAATAGGCTGCGGAGGACTTGAGAAGAGGGCGGCGCTCATCATCTTCTCCATGTGCTAATGTCATCCTGCTGAAAATAAAAGCTGTTAATGGCTTGTTATTTTAGCCTTTATTGTTTATTGTTGGTTGGTGTTCTGTGTCGGCTTTTTACGAGAATAACGTTGAATAAACGTTTTTCTCTGATAACTACTGGAATGGCTTTGATTTAATGGGATTAGAAGGTGGTTGAATGGAAACGGAACCCTCTAGTGGTTATATGGTGCAACTGCGATAGAAAGAGATCATACATTTAAACATGTAACCGGGTAAACGTCGGTTAGAAGCCCCGTGTACACGTGTAGAAAAAATTGTAAACGTTGACACCCCTAGTGATGACATGTAATGACTTCTCTAGAATTGTCAGATTTTGTGAAAGGATGTACATTACTTTATGTTCTGATGACTTGCCAATGATTTCTCTGTTTTATCTGTATGTACTGCATTTGTAATCGATGACTATTTCTCCTGTCCAATTCCAGTGGGCTTCACTGACTGCACGGACCGCAAAATATTCCTTTTCAGCAGTGATAGCAGCCACTTCAGGGTGCAGCCGGACGGCACATTGACGGTCAGTGTAGTTTAACAGACTTTTTCTTCTTTCTCCAAAAATCCTCCATGTTCTTCAAACATCCATGTGAGAGAAAATGAAATTTATCGGCAACAATTCAGGTGGTTTAGCTCAATTATGCAGTAACAATAACTTGAAAAAGCTTGTCCCATTAAGAATCAAAGTGAGAATCAATCACCCTTACACTAAACCCTATAGAGATATTATCGGAGTAGAGGGGACATCCCCGTTCAAATCAACATAGCAGGATGTTCAGAGTGGTCATGTGTGTACAGTTTCCATTGCACCAGTTATGGTTACTTATTAGGTAAACCAACTTGCATCAAGGATCTGGCTCACAGGTTTACAGTAATGACTCTGTACAGTAAGGATCAGTGGACTAGTTAAGTTAGGAAGCAGCGAGACTACATGAGTCACATTTAACAAAATGAATGCGTCATCCTCACTCTTATCACACAATAAGAAACTACACTGATATCGCCAGATGAGTGACACCTTTGTTCACATCATTTTCTGTAATGAGTACAACATGAAAGCAGTGGAAATAGCAAGCTAGCTCGCTAACTAGCAGACTGCTATATAGTTAGCTAATTCTGTCATTCTTTAATGCTACACTGGTTAAATGAGCTGAGCAGCAGGCTGGTGAACTGTGTCTCCAGAGCAGTGTCCTCTGTCTTCCTGATGAGCTGTGACACTTTGCTGCTTCAATTGCCATGTTGTCACCATGACAACTAACATTTTATTTTGTACTAGTGACTTGACTACTGAAACCTGTTACATTTCCATTCTACTCCTATTCTATCATCTAGCTCTGTTGAGGGACCCCCTACATGTACAAGTACACCACAAATTGACCTGAACCCACCTGAAATGTTGCAGATGTTGTTGATCTGTTGTCTACCCTACCCTAAACACGTTTTTCATGGCGGTTTGACCTTTGCTAATGCGTGTTTTTTCCCCTCCAGGTCAGAAAACCGTCTGATATTCATCAGGAACGGGAATTCTCTATCCACGCCTGGGACTCGCGTCGTCGTAAAGTGAGTGTTCCTGTCAAAGTATTGCATCACAGGCTTCACCATGGACCTCACCAACAAAATGCTGAGCATCACCAGGGAGATGGCAAACAACAGAACCATCAGCACCACCATGCTGAAGTGGACTCTGCTAATAACACAGAGGTAGGATGAGAGACACTTATGAAGGGGCATGAAGGAAACTTGCATTTTAAATAACACTCATTCAAAATGTTAAATGTATCAAATGTATCAAGGGTCTGCAACAATAGACTTTGTTAGAGGCAGTTTTGACAGTGAAAAGGCTCTGCATGCAAAGATCTGTCTGTTTATAAAACACTGCCCCCCTGTGGCTGTGTCAAAGACTCACTGGTTCAAGTCTTTTAAAGGCATTTTTCATAGCTTAAAGCAGAGGTGTTCAATGTTTTGATGTTTTCATGTATAACAGTACTTCGTAATGATGTAATGCTAAGTCATTATATTTTTTTTGACAGATTCATATATTTATAGATCTTTTAATCAAAATTTCACCTCATAACATTTTATAGGACAATTTATGTTATTTTATTATAGTTTGCATTCACGTTAATGTGTATTTTTTGGACATATCATTTATGGGATAAAAAAGGTTTGGATGAAATAATTTCGGGGACCCCCTGCAGTAACTCTGCTGACCCCTTAGGGGTCACGGACTCCAGGTTGAAGATCTCTTAAACCTTAAAGTCATTATACATTTTTTTTCTACGCTAACTAAATGTTACTTAGTCTCTGGTCCTTTTCCTCTTTGCAATACTAAATGTTATTCAACAAGACAATACTCTAAAGTATATAATGGTGAAAATAGTTGAATGCTCATGTAATGTAACGTGATACTACGGTACAAGTGCCATTTTAACAGGTATTTTGCTGATTATCGGGAATGTATCTTGAATCTCTATTTTTTGACCAGGATAAGTGTGACATGAAATGTTCATAAAGTCCCATGCCTGTTGAGAAGTGATCGGCGTTCCCACAACCCCGTGTCCGTTACTCCGTAGCCACACCTCCTTCAGTCCCCTCCCCCCCTCAACTCCTCTGCTGCATTTTTCTTAATGTGCTGAGAGGAAATGCTCCAGCAGAATCTGAGGGAGAAGTTGATCTTAAAGGCTATTACTATTAAAGTAGGTTGCTACCAATTGCTAGTAGTTAACTTAATTATCTCAGTCAGTCTGCATTAATCTTGTTTGGTTTGAGCCTTGAGTCCTTCATAGCATGCTGTCGGAGTAAGCCCTAACACCTGGAAATTAGTTGGCATTTTGCACTTTTGGGTTTTTGTGTAGATGCCCGAGTAAGGTCTGTGGTTGACACAAGCTTAAAGGGACAGTTCATCCCAAAATCAAACATACATATTCCTCTTACCTCCCATTCCACTCTGACTACAAATGTGCATCATCTTCGATCAACAGGTGCCCATTCTGCATTTTCCCAAGACGAGCGGAGGGCTGAGGAGGAGGAAGAGAGACTGGGTTATTCCTAACATCAATGTTGAAGAGAATAAAAGAGGACCTTACCCCTTAGTAGTATCCACGGTAAGAGGAACTAAATCCCCACGGGACTACTAATTTGATACTGCACTGCATTTTAAATATTTGTTTCAGCAAAGGATGACTCATTGTTGGTCTTCACTGCTGTCATTGAGCTCTTTTTTTATATTATTAATATAATTTTTTAAGCCTTTGTTTACTGTACATTCAAATATAGCCTTCTATTTTGTTGTGTGCATATCCCCCCTTTCCTCCCTAAATGATGCCTTAGTTTAAATTATTTATTTTCTAACTCTTCAGTTGTGGTAAAACGTGTAATACCTTGTTTTTTTAAGACAAAGTTGATTCGATTCACAGGAGAAATTGCAATAATGAAAGATCATAGTTGTTCCTAGATGCATCTGGCTGGCATTGTCCTGTTCTGAATAGTCTGAATAGCCTAATCTGAAGTGCCTTAAACTGGCATTCTCTCTACTGGCCATCAGGGGGCGATTCCTGGTTATTGAATTTTATTATCTCAGTAAACATTGTAAACATGAGTTTATGGTCTCAATCTCTAGTTTCAAGTCTTCTTCAATCCAGCATGATGTTCATTTAGTACATTATGGTCCATTTAGAGTCCACCAGACCAGAAAGCAGGGGATGCTTTAGGGGGCGGGGCTACCTGCTGATTGACAGGTCACTACCAATGCAGTTATCTACTAAGATGACTTCAACACTTGGCTGTTAAATTGACCTTGAATCATACTTCACACCAGAATCCAAATGGATCTAGATCAGGGATGCAACGGTGAAATTGGACAGGGGGCCAGATTTATTTCAAGTTAGACCTCAGGGGGCCGGATTACACTTTCGGACTGAAAAGGCCAAACATTGACTCAACACATGGATAGGTAGGTTATTTGAAATTATTCATGAAGGCCTACACATCAAAAAGAAATTGCATCGGCACCAAAATAGCCTCACAATGAGGCCTAAATTACATACATTACAAAGGAAGATGATTGACAGGCGCTCTCCTTCATACAATCACGTGCACACTACATGGCTGCACCTGATTGGACGATCGCTTTCACAGCTGTCCTGTCTGCTCCCGGATTTCAAACCGACCACCATGGCGGCTCGTTTGAAAACGTTCTCTTATTTTACGACAATAGTTCACCGAAACGTGTTTCTGAAAACATTTTAAGCGAGAAATAAGCGATGCAGTTGCTGAATCTGTCTTTATTTTAGATCGACAACATTCAGTTTAAAAGATTTTCGAGAGCTTGCGGGAGGCAGCGGCGCACCGTCTGTCCACACTCGCCGTGAGTCAAATGCATTGCAGGGCATACCGTAAATCCTTTAATATAGAACTCAGCCAAAATCTTCGCGACGCGAACCTGACTGAATGAATGGGAAGGGTGGAAATAACGCTGCCTGTCGACACTTGCCCGGCCAATGTGACTGGCCGGTAATAGAATACAGGCCAGTATTAGAGGATTTACGGTATATATATATATTTTTTTTAAATAGATAAAATAATAATAATAAAAATATTCTCCCCTTCTTACCCGTGGGCCGGATGTGACGTACAGTCGGGCCGGGTCCGGCCCGCGGGCCGTAACCCTGGCATTCCTGATCTAGATCCAGTAAGGGTGCTGCTCTGTTGCTTGTGTTCATCAGATCCACCTGTTGCTCCTCAACAGTCCAAATATGGTCACTTCCTTCACAGGGTGCAATAATCCAAGATGGCGACAGCCAAAATGCCAAACTCGAGCCTTCAAAACCGTAGTCCACAAACCAAAGTGGGGGCATCACCATGACTACATCCACTTATGTACAGTCTATGGGTGCACCATGGCTGAAATACTGATGTTCCTCAAATATAAATGCAGTTTATCTCAAAGACTTCAGCACTACTGAATTAATGCAATACATTCAGTTGTTTAAAGATTGTCGTTTGTTTTTAGAGCAGAAGGAATAACCTCTCTGTTATAGTAGTTACAGAAGATTAAAGGCGATTCTATCTCGACCACCCCCATTACATAAACGGAGAAATCAACACAGAAAGCACAACAGCCTCCCACAATATCATAATATCATAATGACATTATATTTATATAAGTAAAGTATCAGCATTATCATAAACTGTTTTGCAGTATTGTAACTATTGTTGCGGTCACTAAGAGTGGTATAACTCGGGCCTGGTGTTGTTTTTCCAGATCCGTTCTAGTGAGGATAAAGAGAAGAAGATCTATTACAGCATCACTGGTCCAGGAGCTGATCAGCCTCCTCTTGGCTTTTTCACCATGGACAAAGACACTGGTGTTCTGTACCTTACACAACCACTGGATAGAGAGCGCCAAGACAAGTATATGGTAAGCATCCTCTCTTCAGTTTTATACACTCTTTTGTTCAGTTATTCAGATGATAGGGAGTCATCTGAACACACTTTGTACTCTTCATTTCTCTTCAGAAGTCATTAGTTAGGAATTAAAGGTGCAATATGTAAAATTGCAAAAGTTTAAAGCATTAAAAATGGTGTCACATTACTAGCAGAATGTGAAGAGGTCAAAGACGTCTGTGTATTAAGGCAGGAACACACCGGCCCAACCGTTGGACGTCTGAAGCGTTTGGAGTAGGGCTGAACGATTTATCGTTTTCTGACCGAAATTGCGATTTCAGACAACGCGATCATGTGATCGCCAAAGCTGCGGTTTTTGCAGCGCTCCTGACTCACCCAGGATCTGTTGTCAACTATTTTACACATGCCGTCTCCCGACCATCCTGCCAAGCTCACCAATCAGACTACTCGTGAACAGGTCACGCTAACCAATCAGTATTAACCTGCTCCGTATTTGTAATTAGTCAGAAATTACTTCAACTGGACCAGAAGCGGAGTTAGGGGATTTAATCGCCAAGAAAAACAGCACGTCCGTCATTTGGGAGTATTTCGGGTTTGAGGCTGCAGACGTGCACCAGAAACGGGTACTGTGCAAAACCTGTCGCGCTAAAGTTGCAACATCCAGCGGAAACACAACCAATATATACCGGTGATATAATCTCCCGCGAGAGGGTGCATTTCACGGCAGGGGCGCTGATTACGGCACAACACCGGCACTTGAAAAATCACCACGGACATTTGCATGACGCGTGCATGACGAAAAAGTCCGGTGACTATGATGATCAGGCCCACTGTAGCAAACAGACTACAATTACAGCATCTTTTGCCAGTGTAACTCCGTACGATAAGAGCAGCGGAAGACACCGGAAAGACGGATTTAAAAACCTCCTCCGCACGCTGGACAGATATACGATTCCCTCCCGCACCGACTTCTAACAGGTTGCCGTCCCACAGCTATACGCGGAGTGTAAAGAAAAAGTGGTAAGCCATAAATGAATGACCCACCTATTTTAATGTCTGACATATTTTTTAGAAGGGTCATTTTATTTCAATAACAGTTTTTGTATTTGATTTACAATTAAATTATTACAGTTAAGGATTTTTGCACATTTTAAGACAGTCAAAGATGGCTCTTTTAGTTCATTTGTAATAACTGCCATTGGTCAAGGACTTTAAAGAATGAACATGCATGTTTCTTGTTAATAAATTCATTTGGAAGCAATTTTTAACTTTAGTCCTTGCATTAGAGTTATAGCATTCAATGTTTTAATGTTACTGTACATTGTGAATATTGCACTGAAGCTTGATTTGAAGGAAATCGTGAATCAAATCGAAATCGCAATATCTGTCAGAAAAATCGCAATTAGATCTTTTCCCAAAATCGTTCAGCCCTAGTTTGGAGAGTCTCGGACGAGGTCGGGAACACATATGTTTGGTGTGTACAGCTGCGTCGGAAGCTTTCGGAGCCGCGCGGACGTTGTCTGATCAGACTGAGCATGCGAAGTCTGAGGAGGTGGGCTGTTGGACGTCTGAGCCATTGGATACTCTGATTGGCGGTGTGCTAGCGAATCAGAGTATCCAATGGCGGTGTGTGGGCGGGGCGGAAGTGACGATGGTACCAAGACTGTGTGTGCATTGTTTTTATCTGCACTCCGTTCCGTCATTTCCTGTTTTCCTGTTTTGAAGTACTGGCACGAGACAAGTCACACATTTTCCTCAGAGGGCTTTGTACCATACAACATCCTCTGTACCAACACCCTTCACCAAATAAGGATAATCGCCCTGAAAAAACCCTCCAGTCCATAGAATGAAGAGGTAGCGCTCCCCCGAGGGCTTGTCAGTAACATCTATGGTGCATTTGAGTTTTGGAGTTTGAATTGAATTTAAACAAAGTGGCAGAAAAAGGAGAACTCTCCTACCCAGTGCTGGGAGACTGTCTTGCTGGGAGTACAGGAAGATGGAAGGAGCTTCCCTTAGTAAGGAGCTCGACTTCAGCTGGAGAAAACCATGGGGACTGCTCCTCACCCCCCTGGGGTTTTTGCCAGTTAAATCTGAGCAGTTACAGCCACTAACTGAAGGTCATCCCCCTGAGCTGCCGCAAGCTCTCCTTCCCACGAAGCAGTTGGTGGGGAGCAAACAAAAACAAAAGTTCTTCACTGGTTTCTGCCACCCCTGGCCAAAGCCATTAAACAGTCTATAACAACATAACATTACACAGAGCGTTCAGCCCGCAGTTAGTGTCAAGTTAGTACGATGATGGACGAATGACGAAAACTATAAACGACTCCACACGTGAAGGTTAGCAGTGTTATACAGTAGATTGGTTGAATGTAGACAGCTAGTAGCTACTCATTTGTACTAATCAACACAATCACAGATGATTTTTTGGAAAGTTGGTCACCTTGTTGGTACATCGCTCCTTCAGAATACTCGATGTGTGTTTTGACTTCATTAATAAAGACTACAGAAGAACTTTAATAGATGATGTAGTCATAAGGGCATGGAGAGAAACGATGAAGATGAACACAACCAGATATGTCCTGCATGTACAGTATAACAGATATGTTTGTCTTATACAGTTCTATGCACATGCTGAATCGGAGGGTGCAGGAAATGCCGAGGACCCCATGGAGATTATCGTGAAAGTAACCGACCAGAACGACAACAGACCTGTTTTTGAACAAGATACCTTTCTGGGAGAAGTTGCTGAGGCCTCAAAAATAGGTATCATCAGTGAATCTCATTTAAACCTGAAGATGTCTGTTAGAGTTCTACAGTTTGTTTTGCTTTTACAGGACAAAAGGTTAAATGTGAACATCAAATCGGATTTGACACAAGACGGAACGAGAACATCATTGCATCATTCATCTATCTTGATTATCTTGATTTTGTCATGTTTGGATGGCTAAATCTTAATTGAAAATGCTGAACACATATTTTGCAATATGGACTTCCCTCTCTCCAGGCTTTGAGGTGCTGACGGTTGTGGCCACTGATATTGACGAGCCAAATAATGACAACTCGGATATCAGGTACCGTATTATGAGCCAGGATCCAGTGTTGCCCAGCAACTCCCTTTTTGCGATCAACCCAGTCAGTGGAGTCATCAGAGTCAATGCTGGTGGACTCGACCGAGAGGTGAGTCTCCTCAAACCTATCTCACTGGTCTTTCTTTACCAGTGGTGATCACGGACGAGCTCCCAGGTCTCCAGTCCGACACACTCAGATTTTTTCATCATATAAAAAAGAAAAGAAGAAATTTGTAACTTTCCATCTGGTGTCAAACCCCAAATGCGTCTTGAGATTACTTTTCACATGAATGCTATGATTATTCATTCGGACCAACTCACTACTTCCCTCAGTTTTGCATTAAAAAGAACATTACTGTAATTTTCAAAGACACAGACAATGCAACGATGATCAAAGTGACTGTGGATCTTAGGAACGCCCCTCTCCCATGCAATGGAAGCTGGGTTCTGTTGCTTTTATACACTATAAATGTTCCTTGTTTTGTTCTGATGACCATGACTTGAGATGGTGTCATCATGTAACGTCACACCAACTGGGACTCATGGGACTATCATTGGTTTCACTGCTTTGTTTTTGATTAATGGACTCTGCTCCAACAGAGACTGTAAAATGACATATCATAAATAAATATCATGTTTAGTCTTCCAATGGTTGAGTTAAACTCATTGTGTCTCTCCTAACAGAAATATCCGAAGTACACTCTGATTGTGCAAGTGGCAGACTTGGTGGGAGAAGGTTTGATTGCAACAGCCACAGTCGTTCTGACCGTCACAGATAGCAACGACAATGCTCCAGTCTTCAGTCAGCGCACCGTAAGTACATCAGTCATGACTGGAAGTGTATTGTTCTCTCAACTCTTTCTCCAGTCGGAGCTCAGCAACCATAACTACTGTCGGTACAGCAGATTTATCAAGTTCTCATCATGCTGAAGTAGGGGTGGCGATATGGCAAAAATATCATATCACAATTTTTTTCAGGCAGGATCACGATCCACAATCTCTTTTGCAAGTTACTGAACAGAACAACCAAACTAATTTCCCTATTTAAAAAAAATATAGCCCTACAAGGTAACAAAACTGGCCTAAATGATCTTTATTCTTTCAAAGTACCTTTTCGAACAGTTTTGAATCAAATGTGCAAGTGCAATTCTTCAAAGTATCAACATCTAACAAGAATTTTGACATGGTTTAGACTTTTAATCAAGTACAATCAGAGACTTTTGCATAACTCCCAAAATGCTACGTAACATTAAAACAAAGTCTTAACATTGGTAGAATTGTAACAGTCAGTTGCTTATTAGACACAGATCCTCAGCAAAACCAGTCTATTCACTTTGTTTTTGAGGTAGCAGAATGTATCCTTCTCATAAACATGAGAAGTAGAATAGAAACAAACAGAACAAGACATCGATGAGGAAAAGGCAGTTTCAAACAATATAAACAGTACATATTCCAGGCCCTTAGGTGGCCCTGTTTCTGCTACAAAAATAAACCAAAACAGAGGAGAAGAGTGCATGTGCAGAAAGCTTGCGCGCTGTATTCAAGCTGTCCGTAATCCTTTTAGCTCAGCGCAGTGACGGAGGTACGGAAAGGGTATTAGGGACACTGTAGTTAAAAAAAAAACAGAGCCGAGAGAGGGGCTCACAAAATTGAGTATCAATTTTGCTACTTTATAAAGTCGCAGATTTGCTAGTTTTAAAGTAGCAAGCATAGGCCGCCGTTGTTGTTATGAGACGTCGCGGGGAAGAAGTCAGACTAGAGGGTCGACGGGTGATGACATCATCGTATGCCTTTTTGCCGTCTACACAAAGACGAAACGGAGGGGTGGCATTATGTTCTTTTTCATCCTGGGACCTGGTTTCCAAAAAGTGCGTTTACAGGCACCAAAACGCCGGATCCATGTGGACGGCCCAAACGCACAAGACTTCTGCCTTTACACACAAAAAAACTTTTCCGTGTGGACTGTAGCACGGTAATAACGACCTCTCTGTACAGGCAGATCGCGGAGACATTTTAATAGTTCACAATCTAATATCTTCACATCGTACACCTATGCTGAAGCAGTTTCCATGGGACTGCTAGTTAATGATGGTGAGTGACTGATGTCAAACGGAGCATCCCATAGCTGGCCACGGCAGTAATGACTGCACAAAGATGCACATCAGGAAACTAAGGCTTACAGTTGGGGGGGGAAATAATAATTCTTGTTCACACGCAGCAACCTTTTTTCCAATGCTTATTTTTTTGTTCGATGCAGTCTTAACTCTTCCGTTGCATTCTTCCAGTATGAGGCAACAGTTGAAGAAAACAAAGCGGGCGCTCAGATCCTTACGATGTCGGTAACGGATAACGACGATGCACATTCCCCAGCCTGGAACGCCAAGTTCAAGATTGTCGAGGGTGACCCTGGAGGACTTTTCACCGTGAAAACAGGAACTAACAAACACGAAGGAATCATTTCTACTGCCAAGGTAGGAAAAAAAGACACAATGTTTAACTTGAGATATCTATCAAATGTATTTCATAAGGTGTTTTTCCAGCATTTTTTTTTTAGATAAGTCACTGTTATGTGTTATGCAAGTTAAAAACAAAGTTAAGAGGGAATTAGAGGTTTGAGACGCTGTGCTTTTCCTTCAAGGGTCTTGACTTTGAGAAGAGCGCGCAGCACACTCTTCTGGTTGCAGTGGAGAATGAGGTTCCCTTCGCCACTCCGCTGCCCACCTCCACCGCCACCGTCGTAGTAACGGTGCAGGACGTCAACGAAGCCCCAATCTTTGATCCAATAGAGAAGCTTGTGTCAAAACGGGAGGACCTTGCGGTCGACAGCGATGTGGTGCAGTACACGGCGTCCGACCCAGACACCGCACGCAAACAGAAAGTCATGTAAGATCAAACTCTGATGTCCCTTGTTATTTGGATCGTGTATTTTGGGGCGGTTGTGGCTCAGAGTTGGAGCGAGTCGTCCTCCAATTGAAAGTTTGGTGGTAGTTCGAATCCCAGCTCCTCCAGTCTGCATGTTGAAGTATCCTTGGGCAAGATACTGAACCCCCAATTGCCCCCAGTGCTGCATCATTGGCGTGTGAATGGATATGAATGAGTTAGATACTGATGTGCAGGTGATATACATGCAGGTCTATTTAACATAGACACCTCAGAAGGGCAACACCGAAACGGCTGTAATCACACCAAATGTAAATGACCAGTCTGCATACAAAGTCAATGCAGAGATGCAAATGAATACCAGTGAGGTGAATACCCACAATTCACTTTGTGCAAGTTGAAATTGAGATGTTGCTGGATATGAATTGGAATCATATATCCTGTGTCTGTGGTCAGAGCTCTACCATAGTAGCTCCTATTAGTGTTGATGGAGCAGCTACAATGTTAGCATAGCCTAGAACCCATCAACCAGACTCCATTCAGAAAAAGCATTTTAAAAGTGGTTATCTTGTCGTCTTGCAGACAGACCTAACAAAGCAGACATGTTACTGATCGCCACCATCGTCCTCATGATTATGCAGACGTGTATTCTTGCTAAATTAATTCAGCTTGGTGAAATTGACCGAGCACAAGTGATGCAAACACAAAAAATGAACTAAGTTTGGTGAGAACGCAGCATAACATGGAGGCTGCAGACCCTCCTCACTGTAATTTCCAGCACATCCTATGTCAACACTTTGGTGCTGAAAGAGGAGAACTGTATAGGATGAGCAGCTGTGTGGACGGTGGGGTGCTTACAGATGAGGACAGTTAAATGATGGGTTTGTATGGATTATAAATGATTAGTTTTGCTGGGGTTTTGTGCTGATGGACCCATTTCCAATCAACGTCATAAAAAATAGTGTGCACGTCGCCAACGTAAATGTGGTTTTGTCATCCAGACGGGTTAGAAGCTTGGAACACAGTGATGCTCGTTATATACACCAGAATGCATATTCCAACAGACTCAAGTTCTTCACAATTCACACAGGATCATTTCAGACCAACAGATGTGTCGGTTTAAACGGAGACCGTGTTGACTGGTGAATTTCAGCTGATTTCTTTCCATCCTTGCCTGTGGGTAACTTCAGTAAACGGTTGGTGCAGATTATAAGTACAGATGGATTTTACGAGGACACTGACATGTTCTTTTGGTTTTTAAACAGCTGACGTCACTCCAGTAAATGGTTGGCGGAGATAATAAACACGGGTGTAATTTAAATAGATTGAAGGCTTTTTCCAGGACACCTACATGTTTCTAACAGCTGCCATCACTACTGGCAACCACAATACATTCAGTTTAGAGTCATCAGTGTACACGGTAACTGGTCAAACCCAAACACCGGCCGGCATCGTCTATCAACATGTTAGACTGTTTATAAAACTCTAGAAAGTCAAAGGTGTCTGACGTTGTATTCATGATCACAGATAACTGGTCGATCATCAGGTGACTTGATGCTCGTAATGTCTCGCTGGCGTAACGTTACATGCTCACTATTTACACACTTCTGGAAAGTCAAGCGTTTGTTTACATTGCATTTGTGATCTTTGGTGGTTAATGTTCCATGGAGTGTAATAGCTTAGATATGAAAAGACATTAATCATAGTTCCATCCATCCATCCCTCGTCGACCGCTTTTCCTGTATTCAGGGTTGCGGGGGGGCTGGAGCCGATCCCAGGTGCTCACTTTAATCTGTTCACTTGCATAATACTTCTGTTTCTCTCTGTGATTTTCTTGTTAATATGCAGGTACAGAATAATTCGAGACCCTGCCGGCTGGCTGAACGTGAGCAAAGAGACGGGCCTGATTAAAGTAAAGAATCAAATGGACAGAGAGTCTGTCTTCGTCAGGGACAACAAATACACAGCACTCATCGGTGCATATGACAATGGTAAGGAGGAGGCTTGCTTGTGTACAGGCTCATCAGGGTGTCTGCACTGCTTTATGTCTAACTGTGTGTGTGTGTGTGTGTGTGTGTGTGTGTGTGTGTGTGTGTGTGTGTGTGTGTGTGACCTCACCAGATGACATCCCAGCCACAGGAACCGGTACTCTAATTATCCAGCTCGAAGACGTCAATGACAACGCCCCCATCATTCAGGACCGTGATATCAGGGTGCGTTTCCTCTCCTAAACACTTAACCAGCTGTAATGTTTTTAAATTGAGGTTCTGGTGCAGAACTTGTCATCTGTGATGGGTGTGATTTAAAATGTATTGCCCAGATTGATCATATATAGCTTAAGTAGTTTGAATCAGACCAAACGTGTTACATTTTCTGTCACCCGTGATGATGGGCTTTAGAGGCCTAACACCTAAACTTGGGGTTCTCTGCCTGCTGCCCTACCGTTCATGTTTAGACAGGATGAATGTACAGGCTCCGCACACCATGTATATTGTGTATTTGATTGTTATGTTTTTTAATTGTGTTGTGTTTTTAGCTTTGCATTTTCTAAAAAAACGTGACCCTTGTACGGTCACACTTCCTGTATTTCATTTCACCTTCGATGTAATCATAGTAAAAGAGAACATACTGAAAAGCAGATGTTCTGGAAACCTTTTATGACATCCCAGAGTCGCAGCTCATCTTATTGTTAAACATACATTGAGACAGGAATGTCATTGCGTTTGCTATGTTTATATATTTTTGTTTTGTATGTTTATTTCGTTCACTATGTTGTGTTTTTGTGTGGGTTTTTGTCACCCATTCATGTTTGTTAGTAATATGTTGTTGATGGTGAAGTGTGTAATTGTGTTTTCTCAGGTGTGTAACAAGGAGACGGCTCCTCAGCTGCTGTCGGTGACGGACAAAGACGGACCGGGCTTTACTGCTCCGTACAGCGTCTCTTTACAGGGCATGTCGAAGAGCAACTGGACCGCCAGGATGAACGAGTCCAGTATGTACACTATTAATGGCAAAACGATTTATTAGATCAAGCAAAAAACCACATGAAATGTTTTTAATTGTTATGGAAGTCGACACCCGAGGACAAAACACCCAAGCACCAGCTGGACAACAACACAGCAGAGCCATTTTTTTATGATATGTGGGAGAACATAAAAAAAAGTCATATATTTTCACAAAAATCATCAGAATTTTATATCGGAGTTGTTTGTGGAGCTAGAACATTGATTGATTCTCCTGTTTGTTGCAGAAACCGGCATCATCCTGACTCTAAACAAGGAGCTCTCCAATGGACAGTACAATGTGGTCCTGAGTGTTGCAGACAACCAGGGCATGTCGCAGGCCAGCAGCATCCTGGCCACAGTCTGTGATTGTACTGGGGAAGTAGTGCATTGCCAAGAGCGGAAGGCAGCTGCTGCTGGACTGCCCATGATCCTGGGAATACTAGGAGGCATCCTGCTGCTGCTCAGTAAGTCTGAGATATGATTTTATTCATTAATGTAAAGATGGTTTTCATAATTTCATGTAGTGTAGATGCAAACAAAAGAAGTCAGAGGGTTGTGTTTCTGACTACATGTGGAAAAGCAATGGCAGCAATAGTGGCAGGATTAGTGGTTCCTGATCCTAGATCCACCAGGAAACCAGACCCCGTCCTGTCTGGGTTCATGACATCATCACCAAGCTGGATCCACTGGATCTCGTTAGACACACATCAGCTGGTTTACTACAGCTGGATGAACCAGAATAAACCATTTAGCTGTGATTTAATATCAATAACCATAAAAAGGATGCTGAAATAACTCGGCATAATAACAATGATGATCAGTAAGAAGTGTGAAGTCATGCTTTGTTAGGTCTGTCTGCAAGACGATAAGCTAACTACTTTTAAAACGTGTTTTCTGAATGGAGTCTGGTTGATGGGTGCTAGGCTACGCTAACATTGTAGCTGCTCCATCAACACTCCAAATAAGGTCATCTTATATTCAAGGCATCTGTATAGGAATCAAATATTTTCAAAAGATATCTGTCCCTAGTAATGATGAATACTTTTTATTATTATATTAATGGTTACCGGCCCAGTCTTCAACACGTTCCCCTGCTGTCGGACATGTTGGGACTGGTGGCGACTGAATCCTGGGTGTTGGATGAAACGTTGTGCTCTGTGTGTTCAGTGCTGGTGCTGCTGCTGCTGCTGTTTACCAGACGGAGACGAGGAGAGAAGAAGGAACCCCTACTGCAGGACGACGACGTCAGAGACAACATCTATTACTATGATGAAGAGGGAGGTGGGGAGGACGATCAGGTAAATGAAAACTCAGTTGGGACAGATTTCTTTACGAGGAGGCGGTACATCAGTCAGGAAGAGCAACCGTTGGTGTGTAGATTAACGGAGAAGACAGTGTTCCATATAGAAACCTAGATTACATGGATGGTGTGAAAGCACACGTGATTTGGAGGTATCTTATGTGTTAACCTGCATGTGTTCCCCATCAGGACTATGATCTGAGTGTTCTCCACCGAGGTCTGGACAACCGGCCCGAAGTGTTCAGGAACGATGTAGCGCCAAACTTCATGCCGGCTCCTCAGTACCGGCCTCGTCCCGCCAACCCAGAGGAAATCGGCAACTTCATAGATGACGTGAGTAAAATATTCAAGAGCTCGTACAAACAAATTAAAATCGCACTTGATTAAAACAGGTCGTTTGTGAGATGATTAATGAGAACATACATTCTTTGCAGAACCTGAAGGCAGCCGACAACGACGCGACGGCGCCCCCCTACGACTCCCTGCTGGTGTTCGACTACGAAGGAGGAGGCTCCGACGCCGGCAGCCTCTCGTCTCTGAACTCGTCGAGCAGCGGAGACCAGGACTACGACTGCCTCAGTGACTGGGGACCCCGCTTCAAGAAGCTGGCCGACATGTACGGAGGAGGAGACGATGACATGCTGTAAACGTCCCAAAGAAAAATAGCGTGGAGAGGCGTCTGCACATACGGCTGTGTGAATGATAGATTGACGTAAGCACGAACTGATGAATGAGTGCATGAATGGGCCCACACACATCCTGTTCCTGTGTGTGAGGATTGTTGTCACTGCAGTCCTGTTAGCTGTTAACAGCCACTCCTCACAAGCCAAAGGACGTTTGTTTTTTAGACCTGAGACGTCCATTTTGAATGGTTCAGCTCCGTCTGTCCGTCAGATCCCTGTTAAGTTCAAAGCTGAAGACTATCTACACTTTTTGTTGATTTCCTGTTGCTCCATTGTCAGACTCAATATTGATTCATGAATTGAATGCAGATATTTCATCCTGCGTTGTTGCCTACTGAGCAACATTGGATATGTACAGATGCTTGCAGTTGCACTGGTAACGTTTGTGTAATTTTAGTGTGGTACTTAATGTTTTTGTCTTTTTTTTTTTTATAGAATTTGTACAACGGCTTCAGTTAAATTTAATTGATTTGTGTTTGAGGAATGAAATGACAAATAATAAAGGGGAAATCCAGGTAGCCAGCTCGGCCACATCAGCCTCGAAGGTGTGGTCAGCCACTTCTAACTAAATGCTTCTTAAGAGTCTGAGTTTCGTCTTTATCATACTGTACTGTCAAAACACTTGTTTGCCGTTCGCTCCAGGTCTACTTTATTGCTAATGCTTTGTTGATTTGGATTTTTTTTAATAAAGTTATCTTAATACAATAATTCATTTGTGAATTGTTTTATTTCATTAATGCATATTTCACTAAAACACATTGGATATCTAAAACTTGGACGTGGGGAGGAATGTAATAAATGAGCTCTATTTTTATGCTTTTTTTAAAGCACTCTGGTCTATTTTAAAAGCCCACAGGTTAATTATTGAAAGACTTAAGTGTGAACCACAAATGCTGCTGTTTATTCTACAGATGAATCGTGAAGTTAAAAGTGTGAGTAGTTGGTAATTATTATATTGAGTAGAAACAATATTTCACAACTGTGTTGCGGTTATTAAATGTATTTATGTAAACAGTGGTGGGGTGGGTATATACATTTATGTAATTACTGTAATCTTAATTACTAAGTACAATGTAGAAGTAACTCTACTCCATTTTATAATACTTCTACTTCTAATCCACTACATTTTAGGCTACAAATACTTTGCAGAACCAGATTAAAATAAAATGTAATCAACTAAAGTATATTGACTAGCAATATGCGAAGTACTTAAAGGACCATACCAGTGTTACCACATTTATTATACATTTTTTAACGTTTTGTCCATATTCAATAAACGTTCCAGAAAGTACCTGGAAATGTTTGGCAAGGTTCGTTAAAACTCACCTCGTCACCTTAAAATCCTCCTTCTAGCTCAAATTCCAGGTATATTCAGTTCTTGAAAGGAACTATTTTTTCAGGCGTAAAAACGTTCAGCTTCTGTTGTGATTGACATTGAAATTTAGACCTCGGACTGTGAATGTCGTACCGATACGACTCAACAGTCGCTTCTTCCAGTACGTCTTCCTCATATTCATACTGGGAGTGTTGGGAAGTTACTCTCTGACCAGTTTCTTCTTCTCTACATTGATTTGTGGATCGTAAACAAACGTTGATTGTATATCTTACAATTTTGTTTATCTCATCACTTCCTAGTTACAAAGTCCAATCAGAGCCAGCCAGAGAACTTTCGACCAATGAGATGCAGCCAAGGGAACATGTGATCCTTGTGCCGAGAGAGTGAGCTTGTTATTGAGGTCGGCTATGCTGGAATGATACTCTTGAAATTGATATTAGCGGCTAGCTCCACTTATTTAAACTGGACATTATTTAAACAGCCGAGAACTTGATTGGATATCAATGTGCACATATTAATATATATTATTAGAGTAATACAGTAATTTTAGATCAAATAAACAACCCAATGATTTCACTTGGTTGAAATACATAATTCAATTAAAATGTATTTATGGTAATCATAGCCCAACATCAAAACCCAGAGACTGTAGTCTTTTTACACCGCTTCAACATGAACGGATGTTAAAACAGGGAGGCTGGGCTCTACTACAGAAACACTGCAAACACACCGATGAAGACGGGACGTGTCGGAGACAGGAGGAGTCCAGAGTAACCAGTCTATCACAGGGCTGACATGTAGAGACAGACAGGTAACCAGTCTATCACAGGTAGACATGTAGAGACAGACAGGTAACCAGTCTATCACAGGTAGAGATGTAGAGACAGACAGGTAACCAGTCTATCACAGGCAGTGTTGGGAACGTTACTTTGAAAAAGTAATTAGTTATAGTTACTCACTACTTGTTCCAAAAAGTAACTGAGTTAGTAACTGAATTACTTTATAATAAAAGTAACTAGTTACCAGGGAAAGTAACTATTTGCGTTACTGTAAAAAAAAAAAAAGGTTGCTTTATGTCAAAGAATGTGGATTTTTCTTGTAATGAGATGGCAAACTGTAGTCTTGTAGTCTACTCCTATAGTAGTCTACTCCCATTCTCCGCACCTCGCATGCGGGAATAATTAACACTTGAGGAGAAATTATACAGTGGGAGACGCTGTGTCTGTCATATATCACAAAACAGGGTCAGAGCGCAGTTATATATTCCATTACATGCTCTCCCACTGCAGCTAATCCTCTAATGTTCTGAATCACATTACATCCTGCAACTGCTAACAGAGCAGAACACACCTCAATACACACACACACACACTGTCGGTATACAACCAAAAATCAGTAAACTAAATATGTTCCTTGGTCGCCCCGGTGCCCCGGTAATGTTTTTTCTCCACAGCATTCAGAGATGAATCACCATTGTCTGAGCCAATCAGAGGCCGAGTAGGGACCGGCCGACATTGCAGTACGGCCAGAGCCGGGCTGAACCTTTACTGTCGGAGAGTCGTCGTTCAGAATGGTTAAAAAGCACCAGAAACACAACCGGTACTGGGACAGGTGCTGGTGGGCCGAGCCCCCCTCCCTCCCTGCAGTCTCAGCGTCAGACAGCCACCAACGTATTTGTGTTGAGATTTAAATAAATAAAAACATGCAGACTCTCCGTTGGACTCAAAACTCTAAAGGCAGGAACACACCGGCCCAACCGTTGGACGTCTGAAGCGTTTGGAGAGTCTCGGACGAGGTCGGGAACACATATGTTTGGTGTGTACAGCTGCGTCGGAAGCTTTCGGAGCCGTGCGGACGTTGTCTGATCAGACTGAGCATACGAAGTCTGAGGAGGTGGGCTGTTGGACGTCTGAGCCATTGGATACTCTGATTGGCGATGTGCTAGCGAATCAGAGTATCCAATGGCGGTGTGTGGGCGGGGCGGAAGTGACGATGGTAAACTCCGTTACTCGTTCCCTACTGAGACGACGTCTTCGTAAAATAATAGGCTCGTTCGACTTGATGTAGCCGCCTGCAGCGCGCTACCTAACGTGATGTATTATGGGTTGAAAGTGATGCATGATGGCTAGAATTTGTGTCCGACTTAGCAGCCGACTGCAAAGACGTCACAGGGTCGCGACCATATCACGTGACCCAAAACATCGCGAGAACAAGTTTTTAAGAGCCGCTTCTTGCGGCGCTTGGCAGCGCGGTGAACGGTGGCTGCAACTGGCTTGTCCACACCTCCGCTACAGCGGAATGGTTCTCATTGGTTAAAAGTTCAATGGTTCAATGAAGTTCAGGTCCGCACTCGGCGGCCACCTTGTGGTGAAATGATACTTTTTATTTTGGTCGCATTGATCTCATGGCTTGATCTAAAGTTCCGTGCATTGTGCTGTGAGTCGGCCTATTATATGTGAGGTCTGGTTAATAGAAACATAGAATGATAATACAAATATACTGGGAAAAAATAATGCCTTCCACATGTTGCCTTGCGTGTGTGTGTGTGTATGTATTTATTTATGTATATATGTATGTGTGTGTGTGTGTGTGTGTGTGTGTGTGTGTGTGTGTGTGTGTAATATATATATATATATATAAAACATATCCTCTTTGGTTTGCTGCTGTGTTCTATCGCTTGAGCACTATAGTCACGTTGACTTTGTTGTCCGACTTGACGGCGTTTGGCTGCCGTCTCTTTTAGAGCCCGCCCCCTCAGACACCAGCAGCTCTCGTCGGCGTAATAAGTCAAGTCAAGCCAAGACCATCCCGAACAAGCCTCATGAGCCCGAGAGCACACAACGCGAGTGTCACCCTAGCCAGAGTCATAGAGTCATCTTTCCAGAAATGCCAAGTATTTAGTCCACAAAGGTCTTCTCGAGTCGAACGAATACTGAACCAAGACTGTGGCTGTGTCCGAAATCATTCCCTACTCCCTACTCCCTATATAGGGTAGTTCTATGGAGGGCACTATATAGTGGACTCAAAGGCAAAATGAAAAAACACTTTCGGACACTACTCGGGGGTCCTGACCATAATTAATATGTGTCAGATTCCGCCAACGGCTCTTAAGTCTCAAGCAGAGAAATTACCAGGATAATTATTTTTTAATACATATTCGTTGCGAAAATTTACAAAACCAAAAGAACGAGTCCTCCAGCAATAAGGGGATTCCGTGGCCGTCTCATTTCTTGAGAAAAAAATAATTTTCAATAATGAGACGATCACTAGGCCTACATCGTCCTCACTGCTATTTTTATTTTCAACGATCCCGATCGGGTCCAGGTGGACTTCAGGACCAGGTTGCAGCACTACCGGCACCCCACATCTCCGCGATCCACCAGACCTGAACAGGCTGCAGTTCGTCCCCGATCCCAAACTCCTCGGCGATCGCTCGCCGCATCTTTATAGTTTTCAGACGGTCATACGGCGCTTTGGTTTGAGTGACGGTTTTTGACGGACGAAGACCCCGCCGCCGCCTCTCGTCGGCCGGCCAGCCACCGCAGCCTGTCGCCGGCCACTGCAATTTATCGCCGGCCGGCCAGCCGCCACGGCCACCGCCGCCTGTCGCCGGCCACTGCAGCTTATCGCCAGCCGGCCGGCCGCCACGGCCACCGCCGCCGGCCACTGCAGCTTATCGCCGGCCGGCCGGCCGCCACAGCCACCGCCAACTGTCGCCGCCAACCGCCGCTTATCACCGGCCGCAATAATACAAATATTAACATTTATTATTGTACGATTATTGATATTTCCTCCGCTTTTTCCTGCTCTCTCTCCTCTCGTCCCTTCGCGATTTGTCTTTCAGCGCAATGCATGATGGTAAAATTTGCTCGGCTAGTGACCATCGGCTGTACACTACTTTTCACGATGCATTGTGGGAAACTTTGAGTGCACTATATAGGGAATAGTAATGCTCACTACACATTCGGACACCCCTACAAAAGTAGGGAGTGATTTCGGACACAGCCTGTGTGTGCATTGTTTTTATCTGCACTCCGTTCCGTCATTTCCTGTTTTCCTGTTTTGGAGTACTGGCACGAGACTAGCGCCACCCGCTGTTAAGGAGGCTTATTGCATCTCGCGCAAGCGCAGAACGTACACGCTGCTGTGCTGTCGGAAGCACGTCGAAGCGGTGTGTACAACGCAACTTTTCTACCGAACGGGTCAGACGAGAGGCAACAGAGTGGGCGGAGAGTGGTCGTAAGGCAGTTGGACGTCTGGGCGGTGTGTAGGGGCCTTAAGACGCGCCGCCCAAAATACTGCCTGTAAATAGGCAATCAAACCGGGCCGAATTGTCGGGCCTCATGCCCTCAGACCTGGGTGAAAAGCGCTTGGAGCTCACTCAAACACCGGGCAGCCCACGGCCCAGCCAACCCATAATTCAAACCGCAAATCTGAACCTCTGCTCCGTCCGTAGACCCGTGAACCCTCGGACGCGTTGCGGGGGATTCCCTCCTGGCACCACCAGTCTCCGTTTGTTCGGTCCCGGTTCTCAGCTCCAGCGGGGGCTATCTCGGTCTCCACAGACGCTCGTTCACGTTCTGCCCTTTGAGCATCCCTCTCGCGCAATTCTTCCTCTGTAAATTCATGCTCGTACAGCTACGGTTGGGTTTGGGTGGAAAAAAAACTCCTCATCAGAGTCTTCAAAAGTTTCAGTATATTCTCCAAAAGTGTCCATTTCTGTGAGATTGAAGAAACTAGCACTGCAGACTACTCTGCGTCTGTAGCAATGACAGCAGGTAAACAAACTATTATAGAACCGGTAACTTATAAGTGCTAGGTGATATCAGTCCGCCGCTGCCATAGCCTATAGGAAGTATGACACGCTGCTGCTGCTGCTGAGACATAAATCCTTAAAAATGCAAGGTTGGTTTTATTTCAAACATTCTATCAACACAGATATGTACATCGACAGTCTGCCGTTACAATGGATTTGCCTCGGGTGCACTGTGGAGTCGGTATGAGTGTTTTTAATGCCATGCTAGCTAGAATGATTGACTTGCGCTAGCCGTAGCACAAGCGAACTCGGCAACTAGAAGAACTGAATGAAATTTCTTGAAAACGTCTCCAGACGTCTTGAACACACCGGCTGAGTTGGAAAATAGGACTTATGTCCAAAATTCCGAACTATCCCTTTAATTGGTTGCACAAAGACCAAGCCAGGATTAGCAGACATGGATTCATCAAGCCAGGTGAAACCAATCCTGGATAGGTGGGTGCTCACGGCTCCCTCAAATAGACCCTGCCGCCAATCACAAATTCACTGATTCACCATGGCAAATAGAGCGGCATACTTTTCCCCGCCGGAGGCAGAAATCTTCATGGAGGCATACGAGGAGGTCAGGCTGCTCTAACTCAGCTTTCGTACTGAAAGGTACGAAAAGTAAAGCACGATATTTTCATATGCTTTTCTACATATTCACAGAGCTGTGGTCACGTTATGCTGGTTATTAGAGACCATCAGACCAACAACCCTTGGGAGGTTTAGCTCAGGATGCAGAGCAGGTTGACTGGCAATTGCAAGTTTGCCAGTTCAATCCCCGGCTCCTCCTAATTAGCATTTACCTAACCTTAACTCTAACCCTAACCAACGAAAGATCATATACATTCACTGAAGGAATAATATGAGAACAAAATGCAGATTTTTTGCTAGGAATGTCATCAAAACATACTATAATACTCTCCTCCTCTAAAACAACGGGTTACAATATATTTACTTTATTCTCCTAAATGTATGACTTTATTCTCGAATAATCTATATTTGTATTTTATATATAGCCTTATAGTCTATAGGAAACTGTAAATTACCTAATGATAGCAACATCATCTAAAATCATAATTATCTAAAATGATTGAAATTAATGATCACAAATGTTTAAATAATGACAGTGTGTCTAGTTATATGTGATAACAATGTGTAGTGGGCAGTGGAATAACTATTGGTTTCCGTTTGTGGTGACTGCTGACTGAGATAAGGGATGAGATTAAATAGATCCTGGAATTTAGCCTGGTCTGGAGCAGGCTCACTCCACAGAATAAATCTCCATGGTAACTTATACCATAACATATCCTTCTGCCCCCATCCCGCTTTTGTGCAACCGGATCACGGATAAGTTGAACCAGGATAACCAAGATATCCCAGCTTAATCCCTTATCCTAGTTTTGTGCAATGGGCTCCTGGGGTGCAGTCGAATAGTCAAAAAATAAGGTCCTAACTCCTATTCCTAACTGCTATTCCTTGACCTCTGGGGAAAACGTCACAGGGTTAAGGAAAGGCGATAGGAAAACGCAAAAGGACTTAGGAAAAGTCTACCACGGTGCTCAGAGAATCCGACCGGACTTTCACTAAGCTACGTCATTATAACGCGGCCGCTGATGATTGACAGCTGATGATCGGCACCGGTGATTGACGTGCGTCTGCGCTGGAGAAACTACAATAATGGACTACAAAAAACGCATCGTCCACTTCTCCACATGTTGGTTTTATAAACAGCTGGTTCACTGACCGGCTTCAGGTCCAGCAGCTCCTCCTTCCTGTTTGACCGGTTGCTTTATTTACGTTTCATTTGTGGTTTTAGTTTCGTTTTTGTCAAACATGATTGAAATAAATAAAAATATAATTAAATTATTATCACTGTCCACACACATTTATCAACACAATTCCAATTACTACATGTCTGCATGAAAGTAATTGTTAAATATGCAAATAGGCATATCGTTTGTTTTCATGAACGGCCGAGGTGTGCGGCACTTTAAATGTTGCTCTCGCAAAGAATTGTGGTTCGGCGTAATCTCCTTTCCTTTCGCATAGGAAGGTCCGTTGCATCCTATGCTAAAGGAGCTCTGAAAGGAAGCATTGGAGCTCCTTTCCTTTGCATTTAGAGAATTCGAACGGCTCTTATCATGGCGGCCACTTGTTTACTTCCGGGTCACTTCTTGGCTGCGTTTCAATAGGCTTGTTCGGGATGGTCTTGGCTTGACTTGACTTGATTTACCACGCCGACGAGAGCTGCAGGTGTCTGAGGGGGCGGGCTCTAAAAGAGACCGTAGCCAACGCCGTCAAGTCGGACAACAAAGTCAACGTGACTATGGTGCTCAAGCGATAGAACACGCCAGCAAACCAAAGAGGATATGTTTTATTTATATATATATATATATATATATATATATATATATATATATATATATACATATATATATATACACACACACACATACATATATACATAAATACATACACACACAAACACACGCAAGGCAACATGTGGAAGGCATTCTTTTTTCCCAGTATATTTGTATTATCATTCTATGTTTCTATTAACCAGACCTCACATATAATAGGCCTACTCACAACACAATGCACGGAACTTTAGATCAAGCCATGAGATCAATGCGACCAAAATAAAAAGTATCATTTCACCACAAGGTGGCCGCTGAGTGCGGACCTGAACACACGTCATTGAACTTTTAACCAATGAGAACCATTCCACTGTAGCGGAGGTGTGGACAAGCCAGTTGCAGCCACAGTGGACCGCGCTGCCAAGCGCTGCAAGAAGCGCCTCTTAGCGCCGCGATGTTTTGGGTCACGTGATATGGTCGCGACCCTGTGACGTCTTTGCAGTCGGCTGCTAAGTCGGACACAATTCTAGCCATCATGCATCGCTTTCAACCCACAATACATCACGTTAGGTAGCGCGCTGCAGGCGGCTACATCAAGTCGAATTCGCCTAATAACAGTTTGAGTCGCCCTCGCTCACTTGCCCTCAGCCCTTGCTATGACGTCACACGGAGGCCACTTGGAGGGCGGAGGGAAAGAGGGCGGAGGGGGAGTGAAAGAGGTAAATGGAACACACCTACCCTCGTTCACTAACAGCCCAGACAATCATGGATCAACCACACGTTGTTGGAGTAGCGCTATACTGCCTATTCCAAATTACACAAAATATGCGGAGACTCATTTCATGGAGACGAAGACGTATTCTGCGCTTGATGGCAATACGTCGGCTTATAGACTCACACTTGTAAACGGTGGGCTCTGCCATAATTTAAGAAAATGAATTAAATTTAATTCATTTTCTACTTTCTTCTTTCTTCTTCTTCCTTGGTGGTGAATAGACAGCAGACAATGGTGTTTGAGGTTCATTATCGCCACCGCATGGACATATTTTTCGTGCACCACTGCAATGCATTGTGGGTGATATACAGCTCTGAAGTGGCCATGTTGTTCACTCGATCACTCAGCCCTCAAGGGTCGATCTCACGGAGTTCACTTCAGCTGTTCAGGGAAATGGAACAGCCCTTAAGATGGCGGCGGGGATTCCCCCGAGGGCAAGTGCTTACGGCAAGTGAGCGAGGGCGACTCAAACTGTTATTGAAACGCAGCCCTTCAGTTAGGAACCTTCCTAAGCAAAAAAGACTATTCGACTGCACCCCTGGTCTGGATTTGTGTGTGGACTTTTGAGACTCTCCTGATTGGCTGGATGCACAAATGCATTTTTTTCAACAAGGAACTCTGTAGCCAATCAGATGCCTCCCTCGTTTTCAGCCAATCACATGACTGCATTCCCACGAGGGTGACCAGAGCACAGCTTTTTCTCTGCACCATTGAAAATGCCATTTTTTATTCAACATTTATTCTTAACATAAACTAATGCATTCCTTTATGTTAATATTTCCTTTTGGGCTTACTGGCGTTTCATTTATCACTTTATATTTGTCCACCAGGTGGCGCTACTTATCCAATTCTAAGCATGCCCCAAAATGTAACTGTAACTGTGTGTGTGTGTGTGTGTGTGTGTGTGTGTGTGTGTGTGTGTGTGTGTGTGTGTGTGTGTGAATGTGTGTGTGTGTGTTATTTAAGTTTTTTTGTTTGTTTTCGATAAAAACTGTGGCCTTTAAAGGGTTAAAATCCGCCAAACTGATTCATATTTGGTATGTTTATTTCAGACTGAAGTAGTTTTAAAGGACTGACTCGTTTAAAGTGGAAAAATTATTAATTTATCATATTTTTACAGCACTATTTGGGAAGGTGACATTTTCTGAACACGACTGTAAGTTTTTTTTAAATATGACACTGTAGAAAAAATAATGCATCAAAATCAATGTTGCTGCCAATCATTGATCCATCTCCAGGGCCTAATAATAATAGTAATCAATTACTACTTGAAATTTATTTATGGAAATTATTATTTTTAATTTCGATAAAAAAACTTTGGTTATGTAAACATACTGGCCTTTAAATGGTTAAAATCCTGAAAATATAATGAATATTTGATGTATATTTCAAGCCGAAGTAGTTTTATAAGACCGACTCGTTTAAAGTGGAAAAAAAATATGAATATATCATATTTTCACATATTTTTCAAATGGAAAAACAACAGTGAACTGAAACCATTTGAACTAGAAAGCAGCATTCAAGAAAAGATACAGGGTAGAATATCATGTCGCTCTATAGAAGTGGCTGACAACGAGCACATAGCCACCACAGTATTTATAAATGCACCCAGCACTCTTCTCATTCCATCCACATAGAGTGTCCCTGTGAAATAAACAGCTTGTTCACAGTGATGACGTACGTTAGCGTGGTCATGCAGTCAGGCAACAGAAGTACGGCAACAGCTGGTCAACATATGGAACAACATTAACCACCAAAGATGGTGGATGCAGTCTAAACAAGCAGACTTTCCAAGTTGTGGGTGCATTCATATTTAGGGTCATATCTACATGTATTTACTGTGAAACGTTCCACCATACGAGCATTAAGTCACTATGATCTCACTATGTTGTCTAATATTTCCAGAGCTTTGACTTTGGTCAAAGAGATATCAGCTGTAGCTGCACGCACATGCTCTTGCAGCCAGCGGGCTGTGTAAACACAGGAGGAGGAAGCTCTGATATCAACACACACTGAAGGAGAAATTATTCGACTTTACCATATCATATATTTACATAGACTATGGTTGTTTGCTGCGATATTATTCTGAAATCTGAATGTAAGGTGGTTGTGTAGCGACGGCAGCTTTTACCAAAACATGTAGGTGTCCTCGTAAAAGCCTCCGATCCATTCTGAATACATCTGTGTTTATGATCTGCACCAACCATTTACTGAAGTATACCAGCGGAAAGTGACCAGATAACACGGTCTCTGTTTAAACTGAAACACCTGTTGCTCTGATTCCTGTCTGAATTGTATCGAACTACAGTCCGTTTGAAAATATCGATTCAGACGTATGAACCTGTCTCCCTGCCACTCTTCTCCCTCCACCAACCTGTCTCCCTGCCACTCTTCTCCCTCCACCAACCTGTCTCCCTGCCTCTCTTCTCCCTCCACCAACCTGTCTCCCTGCCACTCTTCTCCCTCCACCAACCTGTCTCCCTGCCTCTCTTCTCCCTCCACCAACCTGTCTCCCTGCCACTCTTCTCCCTCCACCAACCTGTCTCCCTGCCACTCTCCTCCCTCCACCAACCTGTCTCCCTGCTACTCTTCTCCCTCCACCAACCTGTCTCCCTGCCTCTCTTCTCCCTCCACCAACCTGTCTCCCTGCCACTCTCCTCCCTCCACCAACCTGTCTCCCTGTCTCTCTTCTCCCTCCACCAACCTGTCTCCCTGTACTCTCCTCCCTCCACCAACCTGTCTCCCTGCCACTCTCCTCCCTCCACCAACCTGTCTCCCTGTACTCTCCTCCCTCCACCAACCTGTCTCCCTGCCACTCTTCTCCCTCCACCAACCTGTCTCCCTGTCTCTCTTCTCCCTCCACCAACCTGTCTCCCTGTACTCTTCTCCCTCCACCAACCTGTCTCCCTGTCTCTCTTCTCCCTCCACCAACCTGTCTCCCTGCCACTCTCCTCCCTCCACCAACCTGTCTCCCTGTACTCTCCTCCCTCCACCAACCTGTCTCCCTGTCTCTCTTCTCCCTCCACCAACCTGTCTCCCTGCCACTCTCCTCCCTCCACCAACCTGTCTCCCTGTCTCTCTTCTCCCTCCACCAACCTGTCTCCCTGCCACTCTTCTCCCTCCACCAACCTGTCTCCCTGTACTCTCCTCCCTCCACCAACCTGTCTCCCTGTACTCTCCTCCCTCCACCAACCTGTCTCCCTGCCACTCTTCTCCCTCCACCAACCTGTCTCCCTACCACTCTTCTCCCTCCACCAACCTGTCTCCCTACCACTCTTCTCCCTCCACCAACCTGTCTCCCTGTACTCTCCTCCCTCCACCAACCTGTCTCCCTGCCACTCTTCTCCCTCCACCAACCTGTCTCCCTGTACTCTCCTCCCTCCACCAACCTGTCTCCCTGTACTCTCCTCCCTCCACCAACCTGTCTCCCTACCACTCTTCTCCCTCCACCAACCTGTCTCCCTACCACTCTTCTCCCTCCACCAACCTGTCTCCCTGCCACTCTTCTCCCTCCACCAACCTGTCTTTCTCTATATCTCCATGTGTTCACTATCTCTCATCTAAAACCAGACACCTGCTGAGGCTTTCAGCTGAAGATCATCCGTGTTTGAAAGTCAGCAGACTGAAATCATCCTGTGTTGAATGTGAGGTTTACAGTTTAGACAGCGGTGTGTTGACATTTGAACAGAGTGCTGTTAATCCACAGTGTTGTGCAGGTTGTGGTTAAAGCAGGACAGAAGTGTGGAGAGTTTTAAAAGTTTGATCCACATGAACTGCTGCTGTGCAGACTATGTTAGAGTTTTGCACCTATGACATAGTTCTTCCCGCTGTCGTTTAGCAATCGAAAAACCTGTAAAGACAGTATGTTGCAGGTATTACAAAGTAAAATGACTCCATGACATCCCCACCGAGAGCTCTGATTACATCAGATATTTGACTGATGGGTCGAACACAAGCCAACTTTCTTTCTGCTGACATCTCCCACCTGTTGTCACCTCTCTCCATGTCAGAGTCATCTGCTGCTGCTCTCTTCATGTCACCTTCAGCTGACTCTTTCTTACCGTCCAAAAGTTCTGCTCACACAACTATCACCACTCCTTTGTTAGCTTCCTCAACATCTTACATGAGATAAGAAATAATAACAAAACCAACAAATATAACACTAAGGAAAATACAGAAAACACTAGGCAGTGTGCAAAGATTATTATTATTATTTATAATAATAATAATAATAAATAAATTTTAACTATTTATAGTACAAATATTTTATTATTAAATTGTGTCAAATATATGAAACAAAACTCTAATATATTATTATATTTTTACAGACATTTCCATTTAAAAATAACATTGAAAAGTCAAAAAGGTTTTATTTCATCGTGATATGACACCACAAAACACTTTTATTCCATGTCGATGTATTTGTGGTCATTTCCTCGACTCTTCAACATGAAATCTTCAGTGTTGGTGAGTATCAGTACCACGAACCACGTCCTTCATGTGAAGATGTGGTGGTCGGGTGCTGGACGGACACGTAGCACATTCAACTCATCAGACTGAAGTTCACCTTTTGTCACAGACCAACAACTAAGGCTAGTTTTTAACCCTCATCACCATCTTCAACCCTCCTTAGCAAAATCTTTTAGTTTCTTAACTTCAACCACTAAAGGTTGAGTAGCTCATTTGGAAAAATCACACAGACTTTGACTTTGAACACATCTCATGAAAAAGCCCCTCCCCCTTCGTTCAGACCTCTGTTCAAAGCCCCGCCCCCAGAATGCCCAACAGTGCTCTAGATCAGCAGAGTCCAATCAGGAAGTAAAGAACTGACAGACAGGCAGGCCGTCCAATTATTTTCTCCAGCCCGACTTTTTTGTAATTGGACGGGGTTTGGAGATTTTTTAAATGTTTTTGTGTTAGAGCATTTAATGTATTGATTGCTATCGGCATGCTAAGAGGATTTCAAGTCATGTGACCGTAAGTGTTTCTGAATAGAATCACCTACTCAACCTTTAACCCTCCAACACAGTCTCATGGCGTCTCAAACGGTCACAAAATTACATCAACGAATCACAATTGGCTATTTTTTGTGTGTCTCTTGGCAGAACTTTTTTTGCTGTCAGTTGTCAAGACATTATGCTGCGAAAAACAAACATTGGGTTTACGCAACAAAACCAACAAGTTAGCTTTAGTAGAGTAGTTGAAAGTCCTGTACTGTAAAACTCTGTCTCCAGCTGTAGACGGTCACATAGATGAGGACATTTGTGTGTCCACCATGAAAAATGATTCCCATGGTATTGTTTCATGCTGAGTGACAGCATGAACAAACAACATTACAACAGGTTGTAATGTTTATTCTTCACACACCACTAGTTTTTAATAGATAATTGATTATTATTAGGAATATTTAGGAAAGAGTAACACATGAGCACCCTAACTATGTGTTACAGTACAACATGCAAATGTTCAATCAGTGGCTTTACACATGTTTTGCTTCTCTTACTTGTCTGGAGGGGGATCAGGACTTGATTCAGTGATATTTTTAGAATTCAAGATTAAGTAAGTAAAATAACATCTACTGTCAAGATGAAATGAAAAAACTTGAATGTTTTTCAATGCCACATTAAGATAAAAGAGAAGGTGTATAACATTTCAGTGTTGCTGCAGCTTAATAGCCAATAGTGCGATTTTTGAGATTGATACGCATCATCCATGCCAAAATGAAAAACAATCACCTGTCCAATCACAGCTTGGGGGGCGGGAACATGGGCAGAGCTTTCATCGCTGACATCACATTTAAAAAGGTTCCTGTGAGCCAGCATTATGATACAAGAAATTAATCTACCAAATGAAAATACAAACAAAAAGGTGTATTGTATTTCACTTCATTTCTTTGATTTTCCTTTTAGCATTCAAAATCTGCCATAGGCTACCTGACATTGTTCCTATTTTGTTATGAAGGACGGTGATTCACATTATTTCAATCGTCGGGTAAGTCCAAGAAGTTGTCAATTTTTTTAATTTTTGGTTCATTAAATCTGCAGTGAAACTAATGAATGAGTCATTTTTCCCCTTAAGATGGGAGGTTTTAAAAGTGCTCACTACAGAATTCAGAGCATATATATTGCCTCCACATGTCTCGTGACATGGAGACAGCTGAGCCGGTGGCTAGCAGCCAATGGTGCTGACAGAGCAAACAGTGACTTCCTTCTCTGCTCAGGACGCCGTTACTCCACTATACTTTACATAGCAAATACCAAAATTGCTGCTATATTAATGCTCTAAATTTCGAATTCAGCACCTTCAGCTACACTGTAGTTGTGCAGATAGGGTGGTAATAAATAACAACATTGATAATGAACACTCAAAAACATTTCACAGAACCCGAGGATTCAGAATCGTCCGCCGTCGACGTTCTGTATGTTTGGATACGACTAACATTCACTTTCATTTAGACTTTCCCTTTTTTACAACTCACCATACGAATATCTACACACTGTCCAATATATCCATCATGCTTCTTCTGATCATTCCAACTTGGGAGTGACCATTGAGAACTTGCTTGCCGCTTTCTTCAGATCAGGCTTTTCATTTGTTCCACTGTACCCAGCCTGGGGTAACTGCCTGGTTTTGATCCACTAAACTGAATTTCATTCCACACCAAAGTTAAACATGTTAAGAATGTTTCTTCTCACTTGCAAGTGCTGATGTTTTGTACATCCTGAATCAAACTCAAACCAAAGATACGTCTTTGTAATCACTGATCCCCAGCCGATTATGCTGCACAGGATGGAGTCCTGGTGGATGTGTCTTTCCATGTGGTTCAGTGGGTTAGTCCAGAATCCACTGAGCTCCTCTGCTTCGTCTCTATGACCTTTCCCAGGGATCACACATTATGTCCTTCCATGCAGCTACACAGCGTCCACATGTAGCTCTACTTGTGCTGAAGTCTATAGAGGACATGATAACTCCAGGTCACTGAAGGGGGGCCTCAAGCATCCCAGCATGTCCCCCAGAGAGAAAAGTTTCCTGGTCCCAGACGTTAGGGGCTTTCTGGACCCCTGGAACTGGCCCTCGCTAACATGACCAAGTCAGCTGTCCTAGAGAGGAAGAGCGAAGACTTTAGTTGTAATCTGGAATTATAGCATTTTCTGCTAAATCACTGTTGTTGCATGCCTTTCGTGAACAATCTTGGTTTTATTGTATTTAAACCAGGGCTGTCAGACGATTAAACATTTGAATCAGATTGATCACAGGGTGATAAACGATTAATCACCATTTGTAGACATACCCTAAAAATGTCCCATTTTCTCTGTATATTGTTTTTGGAACGGACAGATAAATGACAGAAGGCGTAACCTAAATGCAATTTGAAGCCTCGACAAATAGGGATGTACAGATACCTTGCCTCTCTCTCTCTCTCTCTCTCTCTCTCTCTCTCTCTCTCTCTCTATTTTTGAATTGCAACTCATTCTCATCAGCCTCTCAGTACCAGCCCATTTTTCTTTTAACTAATTTTGTTGCCTGTAAGTATAAATCTCTGATCTGAAGAAGAAGGCTTGTATTTGCACTGGCACTATGAAATGTTTGAGGTTTGCTATCTCAATGGGCCTGCTTCCCATTGGCTCACTTTGCTGACCAGTGCCAAAGAAGTCCACAGTCGGCTATCTCTGCCTACGTCCAGCCACAACGACCAGAACCCTGGTTGGCCACCCTGCAGACCTCCAGTCCGACAGCCAAAAACCAAGAGAGTGATGGCCAACTAAGATGGCAACTGCCAAATACCAAGATGGTGAAATGCAGTCCACAAACTTAATGGACCTCCATGGTGAATGGATCTGCATTTACACATATTTAATCTAATCTAATGCAGATAAACATTAGATTTAGAAAAAGACTCACCTGTTCAGACTTCACCTCGACTAGCATGACCCCCCCCCCCCCCCCCCCCCCCCAAAAAAAAAAACCCTTACCTATAGCACTCTGATCGTAGCACTGTTGCTCTTGAACTACTAGTTTACTCAGATGAGGACCTAACACTTGTTCTACTTTTAGCCCTTACTTTATCGGCAATGATTCGTTGTGGTTTCCTTGTTTCCTTCTTTTGACAAATGTACTTATTGTAAGTCGCTTTGGACAAAAGCGTCTGCTAAATGACCTAAATGTAAATGTAAATGTAAATAAACGCACACCGATGGCACAGCCTTCGGGAGCAATTTAAGGTTCAGTATTTTACCCGAGGACACTTTGACGATGTGGACTGGAGGATTTCTTATATACAGTTTAACGTTGCCACTTTTGAAATGAATTATCATAATAAAAAAATAATTAAGACAAAACAAAAATCCACTATTTGTAACCATGTGGTGAATTTGAAAACAATTAGCATCTTGAGAAACTTGAGAGCCTTGATTTGGCTCTGTTATTTGTCCACTTAAAAAACGTTATTATACTATCTATAATATACTGCAGTGATGTAGCATCAGATCAGTCCCATCAGCTGCAGCGTCCAATAATAAAAGATGTCCAATAAAGGGATGTGGCAATCCTATCAGTCTCCTCGGCCACGTCTCCTCAGAGATCCCTTCCTACTTGATCAACTTCCCATGAGAAACAAGAACATTGGAGCAGCTTTTGTAAAGGCAGAAGATGTGTCGAGTGAGAAGCAATCAATTAAGGGAATTGGGATGTACCATTTGAACACAGCCATACTTCTCTTTAAACTTAAATGTCTAAATGTTCCCCCTGTGGGTTTCTCCCACAGTCCAAACACATGCAGGATAGGCTCTTTAAAAAAAACGTGGTCATTCCAGAAAAAATGTATCATCCCACGTTATATACATTGTGACTATAGTCACTTTGGTGTTTCCAGTTTATCATAAACCATTATATGAAAAGGTTACTTCGACCTCCACAGATTCCATGTCATCATCTGTTAAAATGTAACACATGATACCTTCAAATAGAGATCCACAGCCACCTGTTCCCTTACCTTGCCTCTGTGTGTAATCCCGTTCTGTACAAGCTCTCCTGAGAGCTCTGATTTCTCCTGAGAGTCCATGCTGCCCCGAGAAGAAACCGCCTGCTCATTAGGGTTTTCCCAGCGGGCAAAACCTTTATTTTTAGACGTTTTTCTGTGTGTCCTGTATTTCATTTTGGGGAAGGTGTGGGAGCCCCCATCTGTGGCCCCCCAGCTGTGTTCGGGCCAAAGTGGGTCAGTCTGGGTGGCCTGGCTAGTGGTAGCTCTCTGCACGCGCACAGAGATCCTCTGGGCTGAGCCGGTCATCAGGGTGATGGACTGAGGGTCCAGAGCTGGACCTGCTGATGTGACGGCTGGGAACTCAAACACCTCATCCTCATCTGAAGGAAAGAACCCAGGAAGTTATGAACACATATCACAACACACATTCTTCATCGTCTAACATCAACTTCTGATATGTACAAACTAACTAAAAGGCTCATGTGTGATTCCTGGTTCAGACTACATGATGTTAGTATCTGATGTTCATATGTTGGATCAAGATGGCGCTGTGGATAGCTGCCTCGGTGATGCAGAAAAACTCATCGGGCAGGAAAGATCACTGCAGACCCCTCCCACCCTGCACATCACCTCCTCCAACTCCTCCCCTCTGTTAGGCGCTACAGAGCACTGTTCACCAAAACCACCAGACACAGGAACAGCTTCTTCCTCTGTCCCCACCATGACCAGCTAATATTCATACACCGTTCAATTATATAAAGTATTTCAGATCTATTACTGCATCTTTTTGCACTCTACACATTTGCAAATATCTGTTTATATATATATATATACAGTATATACAGCATCACACAAAGCCTTTGTAAGAATGGTTTGCTCTTGATTAATACATTTTTTCCGATGCTAATGTGTCACGTGTTCATTAAATGTCTGTAGCTGAAAATGACCTTTACAGGTGGGAAGTGCTGGGCTACTGGGCAATGAGCTGTGGGTCAGTCTGGCTTGAGAAACGTTGCCGAGAGAGCTGGAGCGGATCAGCTTCCTACAGGCCAGAACCAGCAGCTCCCGACATTGTTTATGACAGTTAACGCCACAGTCTGCAAAGTAAAGATCGACACGTCAGTTTACATTCAAATGTGTTCTCAACTTCAAGACAGACGCGTTACGTAGTATTTAAAAGTCTTTTCATTGTCATTCATCTTTCAAACTGAGAAGTCCATATTATAATGCACACCACCACATTCTCACATCATTCTCTAGCTTACTGGCCCAATATTTATGCAGTCAAGTACTGTAAGTTTAAATAGTTTGTGCAAAGTTATTTTCTTGATGAGCCTGAACAACTATTTGGGCAGAGAAAGACTGCTGCAGTTGGAAAAAACCTAGAAAGTCCCAAGCCACTTGTTTCAGCTGAAAACCAATACATCTGGGTATTTAGTCGTGTTGTTGATTGATTCAGGTCCAGATCTTGACATTTACATGAAATGTATTTGAATTCTACAAATTGTGTTATAAATATACATAGCAACTCTAAATTGCCCATAGGTGTGAATGTGAGCGTGAATGGTTGTTTGTCTCTACATGTCGGCCCTGTGATAGACTGGCGTCCTGTCCAGGGTGTACCCTGCCTTCGCCCAATGACAGCTGGGATCGGCTCCAGCCCCCCGCCCCGTGACCCTGAATACAGGATAAGCGGTAGAAAATGGATGGATGGATGGATATACACAGCAACTGCCCTCTACTGGTTGGAAACCAGTTTTTACAATTTATTTTGCTATTGGCAGATATGGAGTTTATACATGGTATACATGTATTGTAATGGTACACTGGGTATGGAAACAATAGATGTATCGGGCGTATCTAGAGGCACTTAGGCCAGAAGACCAGGGTTAAGTTACTCTAGAAGGCCTTTGCACACTGAGACCGATTTATTTGCATGAGTTTTGTTTAACAGACCGATAAAACTGATTAAGCACCCTTCCATACTGAGTCCGATGCATTTTTTTTTTTTACATATATATCCCACGGACGAAAATGTAGTAAAAGAAGGGGGAAGATCAACTCTCCCATTGGTTCCAGGTGGACTTCAGGGTGTCGGTGCTCCAGTTTGCTACACTACTGCAACCGAACATCAAAGAGAAGAGCACCTGACCCTGAACAGCAGCTGCAGTACGTCCCCCCATCCTAAACTGCTCAGCGATTCTGCCACAATCTGTCCTTCATCTTGCAACTTTATAGTCTTCTAGACTGTTTGTCATAAGGTGTTTTGCTTTGAGCGACGAGGTGGATGAGCTTTTGGATGTTTGGAGCTCTACGGCGGCTCTGAGTGGTCAAACAACTCTCAAAATACTTTTTGACTGAAGCGAAAAATGTAGAAACGGAGGTTGGTGGACAAACGAGATTGACACAATGTGAGGTTGTATTTATGTTTTTAACGTGTGACGATTTCGGAAGTTAAAACGGACTCGGCGTGCAAAGGCCTTAAAAATATCACAATTGCTTTTGTTGTTTTCTTGTTGTGTTTCACAGCAGAGTCTGCAGGACAGGTGCTGAGCATAAACATCCACTCTAGACTAGCACATTTCCTATTGGTCAATCCCTTTGTGGTTGTAACAGATCAAATTAATGTTTGCCACACATTACATCAAGGCCAAACATGAGCCATCATCTTCCCTGTGCTTTGAAAATGATATCCAATTGGAGGAGGTAAGATTCCAAAATATCTCTCCTAAAGGGATATTTTGGCCAATTACTAGACTTAGGTTGAAGCAACCAAACTACTTGCTTTTAATGGGACACTAACATCAGTCTCTTGGTGAACGTTTTTGACCCCTCCACCTCCCAGATCTCCTCCCTTCAAGGACTTCCGCAGACTCATTGGAACTATAACCAGTTACATTACAGTAAATGCTGAATGTTCATTGTTGTTCATTTTTGAATGGTTTTTACGGAAGAATGCAATGAAATAATACCTTTGCACTTGTAGCCCTGTTTAATGATTCCCCAGAGCTGCAGGTCCAGACGTGGAGGGAAGAGTGGAGGTGGGTACAGAAATGACAAAGAAATATTAGAAAATAAAAGCATTGAGGTGTGTACCAAGGCAAAGCAACAATTTCTGTTACGATATGTTTGCCTGTTGCATCTGTAACATCTGTATCTGTGCAAAAAGGTAAGATACAGTATGCTCCTGAGTCCTGAATGTGCCATGCTCAACAGTATTTGGGGAATTTGACTGGTCAGTTCAATTGCAATGTTTGCTAATTTCCATTTCTACTAGGAAAGTAAAGAAGGCATGAAAAGTGCAGTGACAGAATCTTAGAGATACACACAAATCCAGCACAATGTTCACAGAAGGTGGGCTTCAGGTATGTCATCTCCTGGAAGGTGTGCATGAAACCTGGTCCCATCTGACACTGGAGCAGTGGGTTAGCCCGGAGGAAATACGCTATCATCTCATCTTTGCTGATCAATCCATCTCTGAGAGAAAGAGAAGCAGGAAGGTAGAAGAAAAAAAGGAGGATGAGCCGAATGAGACAGCGGATACTTTTACAGGTGTTGCAGTCAAAACTAAAAATGACAGAATTATAGGAAAGGACTGTGCACTCCACAACATTCCCCCTCACAGTCGTTCTCACACTTGATGATTGAACATGAGTTCAAAAAAGGCAATAAAACAAATTGCATCAACTATCAAAATAAAATAATAGTAGTGAGTAAATAGTAGTAGTAAAAGTAGCAGGATGGTCAGAGTGGCGGCCATTTTCATGTGTACCATTGCCACAGAGGTTTTCCTGTAGCAACTACTAAGCAGAGAGCGACTACAAGAGGAACATTTAACAACTGAATGCTTCATCCACACTCTGATCACACAGTAGGAAACAACACTGATATTGTCAGATGACAGACAACTTTGTTCAGATCGTTTTCTGTAAAAAGTGCAACATTAAAGCAGAGGAATTAACACTAGCTAACGAGTGGACAGCTGGCTGTTTACAACCTTGCTAATTCTGTAATTTTTAAACTCTACACTGGTTACAGAAAAAGAATGTGCTGGTGAACAGTTGCAGCATCGGGTCAAATAATCCCTCAATCCCCACCGCCCCATTGCTCATTCTCAAGTACTTGTGAGTACTTGAGAATGTGCAGGCTGAGTATATGTTGTAGAAAACAACACAATATTTCAAATAAAAAAAGGGAAAACTAGAAGGATTAAGAAATGACAGTTCCTTTCAGTTTTAAAAATATTAAATAATTTCAAGTCGAATTACTTTACAAATTGTACAATCATTTACAGATTTGGGGAATTTACTACTTTGATGAGCTACTTTGCTCATCTGAACTATAAACAGTTTACAGTATGTTGTGGAAAAATGAATCTGCCCAATAAAGATCAACAACCAGGATCAGCTTTTTCTCCGAGGTTTATTCCACTAAGTATTCTCATCTGCAGAGGAGGGACTGGTCACCCCTGCCTTCTGATGCAAAGGTTCAGAATCAGCAGGAACGACCCTGAGTCCAACAACAGTCTCCCTTTTAAGGAGGAGGAACCAAAGGACGGATCATGTCCTATCTTACAAAGACAAGATGTACAGGCAAGGTCAAGATCTACAGAACACAGGCGTCATAGTCCTGAAATTATCTTATGTCAATGTGGCACTCATGTTCATATCATCTACAAACAGGCATTCATTTTCGTCATAGCATAACAGTCAGATGAGGAGATGCGGATCGACGTCTGGCCTGACAAATATTCTGATTATAAAGTACAAACATCCAAAATTCCCATTACAAGTAAAAAACAGACTTTTGCTGTAGCTAGTGAGCTACTCTAGCTTACAGCTTACAGTTACAGTTGGAACTGCTCAACTCCTACAAATGTACGTTCCCATACAACTAAACGACACACTCAATTATGTTTCCAGGGAAACAACTGCTAGTAGACCTACTTAGCAGTTTGAAACAGTTTGAAACATGAGGCTAACGACCAATGCCAAAAAAAAAAAAACCGCTATGAAACTACATCATGAGTTTGGGTTACAAAACGACATAGTTATGTTTTGAAAAACATCATTATTTGGCTTAAAACATTCTGACACTGTGGACACTAACATCAGTCAGGAAAGCCCTGTTTTGGACCCGTCCCCCATCCAGACCGAAGATACGTTTCCCTCAAAATGTAATTCACAATGCAGTTTCATTGTGTTGGAATGTCATTTTTAGGAGGATGAAAGGTGAGTATGATTTTAAAAGTAGCTACCCAGAGGATGGGAAATGTAGTAAAACTACATCGTCACGATGTGACCAGGTTTTTCTCGAAAATGCACTTACTGTTCTTAATTATTTGAACATCTAAACTCACTGATCTTTGTCCAAAACACAGAAGGAGTCCAGGAAGGGAAAATTAGCAGCGATGCTCTCAAAGTCCTCTTGAGAAATATAGCCATCATGGTCATGGTCATAATTCCTGAACACGGACTTCACAATGACAAGAAACAAAAAGCAAACACACACATCACACATCTGTCCAACAAGTAGCTGTTTTCTGCATTCTGTAGGCGTCGTATGAAAGGTTGTGTTGTCTACTCACATCCACCACCTTCCTGATGTGTTTATTGACCACAGAAGGGTCTGGTTTGGAGGTAACACCTGAGGCCCAGTCCAGTGGGACCAGTGGCTTGTTGGGAGTTGTTGGAGAGGTAGGCTGTGAGAAAGGACACACCCATGTAGACAAGACTTATTAAAAAAATATATATATATTGCAGATCTATAGGAGCAAAAAAAATAACACATAAAACAGGAAAAAAGTAATTTAAAGTAAAAAATATTTGTAAGCATCATGGTACAGTGCAAAAGGGTCGTTACATTTTTAGCATGTGTATCAATTCTGTTAAAACTGTGCACACCTGAACACCAAATACAAACTATTTCAGTTGAAACCTACCAATGATTTGGGATTACGTGGTTCCCTTATCAGTGACAGCTCATAAATCTCATCTTCAGTGTAGTAAAGGTCTAAAGAGAGCTGAAAACACAACGGGTTGGGATATAATGACAAAAGAAAAGATGAATCACAATCTGATCACAGTGAGTGGGATGTTTTTTCTGTGTTTTTTTCTGTTTTTTTGTCAGGGCATTTCATTTATTGAATGCTGTTGGGATGTAAAGAGAATAGAACAAAAACTTTTTTTTTTAGAATAGAGGTAGCATTAATCAAATCACACCTACACGGTCCTGATGAGTAATGGGATGTAAGACATACGTACATAGATACATTTTCTCCATGCTTTAACTCAGATTTTTGCTATTTTAATCTAAATTCCCAGCCATGTACAGTACAGAATAAGGAATATTATGAAAACAGCATTCTGTCTTTAAAAATGATAACCTGTTTTGTCTTCCCACAGATACAGAGAGAAATAACAGGTACATTTGATGAATGAAATAGACAGAAAGGAAACAGCTTTCCTTTTAGACAGAATTCCTTTCATGTGCACACTTACTGGGCCAGCAACACTTCTGACCTCCAGACCAACCTGTTACATAATCTTTAAAATACTATATTGTATGTAATCCCTCACCGTTAACAGGTAGATGAGGTCCATGTTGGGCTCCACTTGGGCCACTGCACTCTGCAATGACACCAACTCATTGAAGGTCATGTAGAGTTGATGCATCTTCACTAGGTTCACCTTATTACTGTCATGAATCCAGTCAGGGAAGACAACATGCACCGCGATCAGGTCCTTAAGGTGCACACCCAGGATGGGGGTTTTAAAGCCCTGACATTCACTGAAGGCCTTTCGGTAGCAGGAGTAGTTATTGTTGGAAGAGACCAGCTCTGTCATCTCGCTCCAGATCTGGGGAGGGAGCGTTTCAGTTAGCATAATCACCAAATCATAAAGTAAGTGGTGTGGCGAGAGTTTTCTCAAATGATCAATTGATTTGTACTTTTAGAAATGTTTGAGGACTTTTCCACCAACTTCTGCCAGCTTCTTGGCCATTTGAAGAACTGCAAATAATTTAGCAATCAACTGTGAAGGTCGTTACCTTATTGATAACATGCCTTTATATCATTTTATTCCACATATGCAGGCCAGTCTCCTACAAAATTAGGTCCCCATACAACTACACTCTCATTAGTTTCCAGGGAAACATTTTTTCAAGACCAGATGGTTGCAGATTTAAACAGGTTTAAACGTTACTAATCATGTGGTTAAAGAAGAAAACTACATAGTTAGCTTTAGACAACCAAACTACTTGGTTAGTTTAGTAAAAAAAACATCATGGTTTGGCAAAACAAAATGCAACACAACTACTTGGTTCTAACAGGACACTAACATCAGTCTCCTGGTGAAAGACCTGTGTAATTTGCGCTGTCTACCACCCAGACCTCCTCCCTACACAGACTTCTGTGGACTCATTGGAAATGTAGTATGTCAACAGCAAGCGTTATCCCCAACAAAACAGATTTAAAAATACATTCAAGGATATAACAGACTGACCTTCACAACTTCTGGAGCCAGATAAGAATGAGTCTCCTTGAGTCGAGAAATGGAGCTGTGGCTGAGCCCGCCCACCATCGCCATCAGAGTGTTGAAGTTCTGTAGCTGCAGAAGTTTCTGATGACAGAGAGCAACATGTCGAAAATGTTACTTTTGCCACTTTAATGACTATACAATCAAACATATTCTGTGTCTGTTCTGTTCTATTAGAATAGGCCCCAGTTAGATTCAAGAGTGAAATGTGTTTCTTGTGGAGGCATTCCACAACACCTGTTGTAATAATAAAATACATTTTAAAAACAAAACTTATCGTAGACTTCATTAACTGAATGTGACTATGACAATTAAGTTAAGCTGATGGTTCTACCATTTGCAGTAATAGAATGGAATTAAGTAAAGTTAATTTACTAGTAGCATTTGGGCAATTTGGCCATTTGTGTAGAAAAGCAAGCAATACAAAGGGGTTGGTTTGACCCAGTGTTATTGCTGTTGTTTTATTTACCCAAACAGAACAAACATCTAGTTTTGTATTAGTTATTTATCTAGTATTTTAACCGCAGACTGTATATAATAAGGGGATGTAGTCATCCTGACGTCAAACAGTGAAGGGAAATGACCATATTTGGACTGTAGAGGAACAACGGGTGGACGAACACATCTGATGACAAAATGTTCATGTTTTGTGGACAACAAAACCCTTGAAAACTGCAAATGGTTTATAGGGGACTGCAGCCTTACCTGAGCCACATAGATGTATTTGGAAATAACCTCTGCGCGGGTCTGAGGTGTCAACTTGCTGAGGACCATGAGCTGAACCCACTGCGAGACTCCATTGAAGAGAGCAATGGAGCGCTCCAGAGTTGGGTTGTCCACCAGGCAGCCGTGGATCACATAGCTCTGGTAATCTGTGAACTAGAGACAAATATTTCAGATCAGATATCCAGCTGTCAATTTTCAATCAGTAGCCTCAGGGTTCCTGGGCTGCTAAAGCCTGTAATGATCATTGCAGTGAACAACGGAAAAAAACCTGAATAAACATAGCGACATTTGATTTCTTAGTGGTTTAAAATATTTAATATTTTGATCTGACAATGGTGGTTGAGGAAAGTTCATGGAATTTCCAAAACGAAATGATTCATCCTGTGGGAAGAATTGATGTCAAATTCATGGCAATCTGCCAATGACTTTTTGATGTTTCTTATGTACAACTGGAAAGGTGATGGGAGAGGAAGTTCCACGAGTCATACACAGAGACAATCAGACAATGAATGATTGTTTTGTTAGAGTTATATGTATAGGGAAAGTGGGAGTAGTTATGTGAACTGAACACTCCAAACTCTTCAGATACTGACGCTTTGATACGATCCCCAGGTGTCTGATACCAACACACACAGCAGCTTGTAGCTTGAGACGCACCAGGCTTTCAAGTGTTTATAATGTCAACCCACTTGAGTCATTATCAGGCAAATTGTGATGACATTGTATAGTGACTTAAAAACCCACCTATTTGGTGGATGGGCCTTTGATTGTATATAAGAAATGAACAGAGTCATCATGACGCCATCCACTGGTTTGTGGACTACAGTTTTGAAGCCTCCAGTTTGGCATTTTGGCCGTCGCCATTTTGGATTTCAAATTTTTGCAACCAGTGAAGGAAGTGACCATATTTGGACTGTGGACCAACCTTACTGGATCTGGATCCATTTGGATTCTGGTGTGAAGCTGTTAACAAAGTTAGCTTCATAATTCAAGGTCAATTTTACAGCTTAGTGTTAACAATGTTATGTTTCACTTTCACTAAAGAAACCCATAAAAGCACATTGAATGCGTTGTTGAGGTGCTATAAAAATATCCTTGCCATAAATTATGGGATGTTTGTTTTGCAATATGTCCCATTATGTTCATCTACACTTTAGAGACAAAGTCATTTTTAGCCAAACTATGTGTTTTTTTTGTAACCCTAGCAATGTGGTTTTGTTACACAACTATTCACAATGTGAACCCGTGTTTGCTGCGACTGTAGTGGAGCGTCATAGAAAGTGACACGGAGGAACGTGAAAAAGATTGTAGGTAAATGACGAGTTGGGAATGAAAATGTTTTGGTTTGGTTCTCTTTACAAGCACAAGCGCTCATTGACACATAAAAACATTCATTTAATTGGTTCCTGGTTTTATCACAATCCTACTAATGCCCGGAAACTTTGAACGCTTGATAGCATTGTTACCAATCAACCACCTGGCAAGTGGAAACAAGGCAGTTCACCCAGAGGCTAGCTAGCTTCACATCAAAGCTCTGCTCTGCCATCGTATTGCCACTCTCCATCATCCACTAGAAGACTAACCCACTTGGCCAAGTCACCTAACTGTTTCATTCACCTGCTCACCTGTTAACACTTTGGGCCCTAGTTTCGTGGTGCAGCGCAGGGTGGCGGAGCCGGCACAATGCAAGTTTCGACCAGCGCAGCCTGGTCAGTTTGGTGGATCGCCTGCGCCAAGATGGGTGTGGCGGCGCAGCAGGGGGAGGCGTTACAGATTCAGCTTGGCGCAATGGAAGTTTCGTGGCAAAAAGCCTCGCCGAGACTGCGCCGAAAGCCCGCCAGCTCCAACCTGGTCTACTCTTGGCGCAAGGCGAATTACAGCTGGCGGAGTGGCAGTTTGGCTGACCGGCGCGCAGTATGCACACGTCACCAAGACCTCACAGGCAGGTTTCCACAGTTCCAGGCACATTTAAATGCAATAAATAATCACAACAAGCACTATTTAATGCAACTAATTTAATCAACACGTGAATTTATATCTATATAGATTGTCCCGTCACATCTGACGTTAGATCAATGGCGGATGGCACGCGTCACGGAAACTCAGCCTGACTGAATTAACACAGCTTCGTCCTGGGAAAAGTTTGGCCCTGACCCTGTTTTGTGATAGACATGCCTAAAATGTGCCTACAATGTCTATAGTGATATAATATCGGCATTATAAGTATTATGACTATGACCTCTCCCACCACGCGCGTGATGCGCGTGGTGGGAGAGGCGGCGCTGCTTCTGTCATTGGGTTGTCAAGTGACGAAACTTGCACTGCACCTCGCCTTGGCGCATTAAAGGTGAGGAGAGGAGCTCATTTGATTGGTGATTCTGAATCGGCTGTGTTAATCCCACTCGACACCTTCTCTCCTCCTCGTCTCCCACTCACGCCTTCTCTCCTCCCTCTTTCCCACTTGCTTTTGTATGTTATGCCATTTCTTGATTTTCAGCCATCTGAACATGAATTACAACCTTAACTGGAACCCGGACCTCATACCCACTTTGACTCAGCTGAATCTCCGGCCTCTCACAATCACATTCTCTTTTTGCACATCAATAAAACCACTCTGTTTAAACGTAACCTCTGGTCTGCGCCTGAGTTCTGGTCAACAGTCCTGACACAAACTATGGCAACAACAGCCAGAAATGTGGGTTTGTTAGCCTCTGGTCTGCCCCAGTCTGCTAGCACTGGGTTTGTTAGCCTCTGGCCTGCCTCCCAACTGGCTAGCCCTGGGTTTGTTAGCCTCTGGTCTGCCCCCAGTCGGGTAGCCTTGGGTTTGTTAGCCTCTGACCTGTCTCCTAGTTGCCTATCGTACGCCTCTGGCCTGCCTTCCAATTGACTAGCCTCTGGATCATTTTCCTGCCTCTTTGTCCTGATCCTGGGTCTCCTGAAGTCTATAAGCCTTCACTGGACCAGTGCAGGAGTCCCTAGATCAAGGCATGGTCCACATGGTCCTCTGAAGAGTGTCAGTCTTCTTGGGCATTTCAGATGCCCAGTGCCACAGTGCCTAATCTTTAAGTTCTTTAAAATTATTATATTTTATCTGCAATACTTTTATATGTTTTGCCAGGATATTTTACTGGCAAATACTCACTTGTAAAAACAGATGGAAAAAGTTTTGGCAGCACTTGGTCTCCTCAAGACCCAAGTTCCATTGCTGCATCTTGCTTCCCAGTTGCTGGGTGAAGTGAAGGAGGTTAGTCCCTATATGAACATCCACTTTGGCAAAACAAACAACATGGTTGTCTGATTTATTACTACTGACTGGAGTTCAGTAAGATTTTTAAACATATTAATGGCCTCTTGCTCTGCAGTGCTTTGTTGTTCTTTCCTCAGATTTTTAAGGTAATTCATGTTTATTATAATCAGTAGTTGCTGACTCTTGAGACGTTGTGCTAACGTGGAAAAAAAAAAAAAAATCATTGCTGTTTGTAGATATACCGATATCCTCCGTATGGACTTGAACTCCAGGAAGGTAAGATGCTCCGCCAACTCCATAGGCTCCAGGTGGTCAAACAGCAATGAGGCTTTGCCTTTCTTAGCCTGCTTCTTACGTTGGGTCAATTTACGCATCCAGTCATACGATGGACTGCAAGTAGAACAATTTACAAACAATGAGCACAATCAATTGTCAAAAAAATTACATGAATTTATGAATTATAACCAATTTGTAACTAACAGACTACAAATCAACAGAATATCCAATATGTTTCTTTATGGTCTTTGGTAGTTTGCAAAATGTCTATGTAGTATTTTAGTCTTTACTACTCTAGGAAAAGCACGCCCACAAAGTCCTTTGCCCGGAGCTTAACCCATTGATGCTCAACTGGCCGCTCAGTCTGTCTCGGAATGTCTTCCAGGAAGTCTATTTTGGTTGCGTTGGAAAATTGATTTTATTTGCCATTCCTAAAACTGAAAGCACCAGACAATAATGGATCCAGTTCCCCTTTTTCAGATCAAAAACAGCCATACACAAACATTTTTGTTTGTTTGCATCAATTCTTGGAGGACTCTTTCATTAACAAGCCCAATATTAAGCCGAACTTTTGACTAAACTCATGTTAACAGACAGGCTGTTCCATCTAGAAAGGGAGAAGTCAGCGCAAATTGTAATAACATTATGTTACTTTATGCTTGTTTTTCATTGAAAATCAAACTGAATGTCATGTGAATACAGTTTTCCTAATGTGATGGGTAAATAGTTGGAATAGTTAACTCAAAGTCATGGGCGAATGGTTGAAATAGTTGGCTTAAAGTGATGGATATGATGAAATTAATTAATGGCACAATCAATACAACACATCTAGGGTCAATAGTTCCTACACGCCTAACTGTATGCTGTCTTACATGGTGGAGATGTCGAGCAGCTTAATATGCTCCTCACAAGAGAGTTGAGCAGCCACATTTCTGAACTCCTCTGTTATCTGGACCAGACCCAAGTCCAGGTTGAACTCTGCAGGGAATGTCACAATCCAGAACCTGGAAACACACATAGAGATTTCAGACATTAATAAGATGGTGACATGATGAACCTCTGCCATCTAATTTTAGCCTGAAAGAACTTTCCACTGAACCACATAATGACCCATGTGACCTTGTGACATGCGACACACATGTGATGTCGCTGTCTGGGGTGCAGGAACTTGTCATATTTACAACATTTGGGGCCCTAGTTTCGTGGCGCAGCGCATGGTGGCGCAGGGTGGCAGAGCCGGAGTAATGCAAGTTTCGACCCGCGCAGCCTTGCGCACGGTCAGTTTGGCAGTTTGGTGGATCGCCTGCGCCAAGATGGGTGTGGCGGCGCAGCAGGGGGAGGCGTCACAGATTCAGCTTGGTGCAGCGAAACTTTCGCGGCAAAAAGCCTCGCCGAGACTTCGCCGAAAGCCCGCCAGCTCCAACCTGGTCTACTCTTGGCGTAAGGTGCAAGGCGCAAATAAAGTCCATTCATTCAAGGCGAATTACAGCTGGGAGTGGCAGTTTGGCTGACCGGCGCGCAGAGCGCACACGTCACCAAGACCTCCCAGGCAGGTTTCCACAGTTTCAGGCACATTTAAATGCAATAAATAATCACAACAAACACTATTTAATGCAACTAATTGAATCAACACGTGAATTTATATCTATATAGATTGTCCCGTCACATCTGACGTCAGATCAAAGGCACGCGTAACGGAAACTCAGCCTCTCGGACCAAAACATCTCCCTCTCTCTCTCCTGTTTTTCATATCTATCGACTGCTAATAAAATGCGTTTAAAAAAATCTTTAAAAAATACAGCAGCTCGTGCCTGGTCTGAGGTCTCGCGCCTCGGCAGCCTGTTGTCCGTGGAGAGACGCGCAACTTTGCCGCGAGCTGGAACCAGAGTTGGGGCTGCAGCTGGTCTGAGCAGCACGCGAGGTCCTGGCGTCCCGCCGTTCTGGTGTTGGACGGGGAATCCGGTGCAGCTGTGGAGCGCAGATGATGAAGACGGTGATGATGATGAATGGCCCGGCCGGCTTGCTAATATGTCTACTGCTGTGCGCCCTGACCCTGCTTTGTGATAGACATGCCTAAAATGTGCTTACAATTTCTATAGTGATATAATATCGGCATTATAATTATTATGACTATACTCACGCACAGCGCGTGATGAGCGTGGTGGGAGAGGCGGCGCTGCTTCTGTCATTGATTGTCAAGTGACGGAACTTGCACTGAACCTCCCCTAACGCATTAAAGGTGAGGAGAGGAGCTCATTTGATTGGTGAAAATCTGAATCGGCTGTGTTAATCCCAGTCCAGGCCTTGTCTTCTCCTCGTCTCCCACTCACGCCTTCTTCTCCTCCCTCTTTCCCACTTGCGCGGGTGGGAGTGACGGGAAGAGTGCCTGCGCGAGCCTGCGCGGTGCACGAAACTTGCAAAGTCCAGGCAGACACACCCTGTCGGCGTGTCGCACGTGCTGCGCGCTGACTGCGCCCGGTCTACGAAACTAGGGCCCATAGTGTGGGATCTCCATACCCTTTGTGACCTGATTCTAGAGCAGTGTTGTCCCTTAAAACACAAAGTAAGTCAAAGGTTTGTATTGAGGTCAAGACAAAAGCTAATGTTCATTGTCAAATTTAACAAATACATACATTGTGAGGACCAAATCTAACTGTGACCTCTGACAGTGAAAACTGACTTTCAAAACTGGGTAAATAACCGCAGTGAATAAAGAGTGACATTTGAAAGCGAAAGAGCAAGGTATCTTTGGCTACGCACATACATGACATACGCATGAATGCACGGGGGCTGGAGACAATCCAATCTGGCAATGTGCAAAGGCACGGTACACCCTGGACTGGATACCAGTCAATCACTGGACTGACATTCATAGAGACACAGAGTGGTAGATTTACTAAGACTAGACACAAGTTAACACTGTGTTTGTTATTGTGAGTTGCAAACAGCGCACGCTGTGCTTCCTCATTTTACGTATACTGTTTATCAATCCTTCCATTGCAAATACTCCGCCCTCCAGCATAATTATCGTGGTTCTAAAAGAGCAATGAATTGGCCCGCATGTGTCTAACAGGGATCTTGCAAAGACAAAAAGAAAGTGCTAAAAAGCACATAAAGTGGCAAACTAAGGAAAAGCTAGGGCACAGGCGAGTATAACCGGTTCAGGTCCACCAGAAATTGAAGAAGTATCAACAATTGAAGAGAGAGTGCAACAAAGACAGCATAGACAATGCTAAGATCTCTGTACATAATTAAAATATGTATGGTCTGTTACAATACTGTTGTGCAATAGCAAATTGGCTTTATGTAGGTATACATTCTTTTATATTATATTTCATTTATATGCCCACCCAAGCCACTGGGGTTAATTAATTAAAGAGTTTGTTATATAGTTAAATAATCGTAAAATTCCTCATCAAAAAATGGAACAAACATGGGGGCATTTTTATTTAGTTTCTGTGTGTATTGGATACTATGTTTGTAACGATTACATCTGCTCCTTCGATAGCGTTTGAGGCACCACCTGCACAACCTGCCTAGTCTCAGCCTCCTGCACGACCTGCCTCTCAGCATCCCATCCAGACCTGAGACATCCATGTCTACGTCACCTAAACCTGCACCGTGTTCCAGGAAAATAAAAATACCTGAGCAAACTCAGATAAACCATTCACTAAAAAAATAATAATAAACAAAAACAGAATTGTTCCAGTCTGCCTTGATTATTTCACAACATTGCAGCTCATTGACGACTGCTGACACACTGGATGATTGATGCTTCCCTAGATATAATGGGTAATGAGCAGTTCTTGACATCAGTGCAAGCAGCATGCCAAACAATTGGCGCTCTCCAAATGGGCATGAGTAGAAGGGATCCTATTTGAAATCAGCGTAGCAGAATGGTCAGAGCAGGCAGTATTCCCATTGCAACCGGTTGCGGTTGAAGAGGGCCACATTCATACAAAGTAAACCAGGCGGGCTAACTTCTGTACAAGCTGACTTACAGCAAATTGCATGCTCGCTCGTACCAGCTTAATGTGTAATACAACAGTGTTGGCGTCTTTGTGTGTGTGTATGTTGTTCAACCATGTGTGTTATCCCTATTATAGGTAAGCAGTAATGAAACTGAATTGGCCTGAACAGACATCAATCTATGACTACCTCTGCTGCCATCTTAGCGGCAGAGAAAAAAAAACAGTCTCACTGGCGTATCGTCACCATAACAAACAACAATTGCCATTTTCTTCTTCTTCTTTTTCATAGGAAACGGTTTAATGTCTGTTCTACGATTCTATTTCCATCAGCCACATGCTCATAATGGGCATGCCCCCCCAACAATGGTGCAAGCAGCAATACTGGCAGCCAAGTAATGGCCCGTTCTGAACGGGTGAAGTGAGGTCAAAGTAGCCATGGCTTATCTAAGGTGTTGGGTTCAGATTTACCAGAGGCTGTGAAATCCAGAGTAAAAGGTGTTAATGTGTTGCGATAGATGAACGTATATGAGGGTCCTTACCTCATGAAATAACAAATCTTCAGCCTGGTTCTCTGGCAGTTGTCACCTTTGCAGTCACGGTACGTGGGGTTCAGTTAAGGGCCAAGGACCAAGATTTGAAAAACACTAATAACACACTACTTAGCAGATCTTATAATATTTAATCATGCTTTAAATGTTCTATATATGACACAATATGGCAATAGAGCACCAGCATGTCAGACCAAAACAAATGCAACCCCTCAACACACAATAGAATAAAGTCATGCTTTTGTGAACAATGTCAAATGACAAGGTAAGCACACAAGACATGCAAGACAATGTGCAACTTGGCTATTATTTGTTGATTGGAATATTGATTTTTACAATTTACATTTAAATTTAAAGCTGACGCTTTTGTCCAAAGCGACTTACAGTAAGTACATTTGTTTAAAGACAATCACAATAACATTTTTTATTATATTTTGTTTATTTAAAGTGGCAGTCCATAACATTTTCATCTATTTTATTATCTTTTAAGTTATTATCTACTAAGTATGCTGCATTTACTTGTAATCGGAAATCGGTAACTTCCAACTGCTGAGTCAGGCTTCCTCTGGTCTAAAGTGTTTAACCGGCGCAGCCAGCCAGGTACATTTCATTACTGCTGACTCACAATGGAGGATCAACAGCCAGAGAAAAAAAGACCATTCAACTTCCAGTCCCAAGAAAAAGAAACAACAAACTAATGGAAGTGAAGAAGCAAAGTGACCGCCAACGAGGGAAAACCACGGACCTCCTTTCAGTGTGGAGCATTTGAAGGCATCACGCAGATGAGAGACGGGCCACACTGTTGGGTGAGGGAGGTGAGTCCCAGAGGCTCGCCTGCAGTTCCTTCTACCGCCAGAGAGGCCGCTAGAAGCAATGCATTTCAAATCGTACAGACTGCCACTTTAAGTAAATGATACTCCAAGAAACCTATGACGAACTGAGACCTTCATGACAAAATTTTCTTTTAAATTGACAAACAGAATTTGTCGAAGGAGGGAAGGGACAGGAGACTGTGACTCCAAATGACCAAATGATGGCCACACCATATATTGGCTGCATTTTTGTGTAGTGGGAGGAAGTGGAGACGCGCCATCCCTCTTTATATATAATATATGGTGAATACAGTTGGTTGATGATGCCTGGGAAAAAATACAGTAATAACTGGTTCCAGGAGGTCAAGACAAGGCAAAATGCCCTATGAGCACTAAAGACCACTTACTGAACAGCTCCAAGGACATTGATCCAGGACAGCATCAACACTGCTCATCTTACATTTCACTATAGAAGAGAAAGGGTGAGGGGGGAAACATTTACTGAAACATCAATTTCTATTTTAATTTTTAGGTTAAGGATGAATTTCCTGCAAGAATAGAAATAATTTATTGAAGGCATCACTTTATAGTAGTACATGCAAATGCTAGCAGTATTTCATTGTTAAAACACTGCATAAATGTACATAAGTTGTAGTTTCTACAGGCTTTCGGCTAGAGGGGATATATCATCAATAGTTTTCCTGCCAGTTCTGAGGATTTAATGTACCAGCGATGCATCAGCAGCAGGGTACGAGGAAGCAGATTGGCCTGCAGTTCCGCATTGTCATCTATGAAAAAAAGTGAAACACAAAATGTGATCAAATTTGTACTTCAGCTGACAGGCACTATGTTATTGTTCCTTACTTACTTATAAGCATAGATCTGTTGATATTCTATATTTCTATTGTTAACAAACCATATGAAAAGATCCAATCAACAAAGAATTGATCATACTAAGTATAATATCAAAAGCTTCATATCTTCATTCCTCTGTCCCATAGCGCTTCACGAACGATCATAGAAATATAATAGGAGAAGAACGGTGTATGTGTATGCACTGTTGCCATTGTGAATGTCTTAGTGGACCATTTCCATATAAAGTAAGCCGACTTATACAGCACATCACAGACTCACTGAGGTGAGGTTTTCCAGATCAGTGGAATGGTAACGTTACGAAGCATAGAGAGTCAAATTTAACAATTTAAAGTTTGTCCACAGACTCTTATCACACCTTAGGAAACAACATTGCTTTCCTCAGATGACTGACAACTTTGTTTGGCTCATTTTCTGTGGAATTAGTAAGCTAGCTAGCTTAATAGCAGGCAGCTGGCTAGTTAGCTAGCTTGTTAATTCTGTCTACAGTGGTTACAGAAAATGAGCTGAGTAGCAGCAGTCTAACAGTCTCTCGAGCTCAGTCCACACCACTCCAGAGATGGACAACATACTTAGCTACCTAGTCAGACATCCTTCTCCAGAGCTTCCTGGTCTTCTCTCTTCCTGGTAAACACTTCCTGGCTCAATGTCATGTGTTATCACCATAACAAAACAGTTCAATGTCTGTTCTACTCCTTTTCAATTTCTTATTATAAAAGTGAGCAAGTGTTTTGTGGCTGTTGGAATACTGTGTTCACTGACACTATTGACACTCAGGGCCCTAGTTTCGTGGCGCAGCGCAGGGTGGCGGAGCCGGCGTAATGCAAGTTTCGACCCGCGCAGCCTTGCGCACGGTCAGTTTGGCAGTTTGGTGGATCGCCTGCGCCAAGATGGGTGTGGCGGCGCAGCAGGGGGAGGCGTCACAGATTCAGCTTGGTGCAGCGGAAGTTTCATGGCAAAAAGCCTCGCCGAGACTTCGCCGAAAGCCCGCCAGCTCTAACCTGGTCTACTCTTGGCGTAAGGCGCAAATAAAGTCCATTCATTCAAGGCGAATTACAGCTCACAGGCAGGTTTCCACAGTTCCAGGCACATTTAAATGCAATAAATAATCACAACAAGCACTATTTAATGCAACTAATTGAATCAACACGTGAATTTATATCTAGATTGTCCCCAAAGGCGGATTGCACACGTAACTCAGCCTCTCGGACCAAAACATCTCCCTCTCTCTCTCCTGTTTTTCATATCTATCCACTGCTAATAAAATGCGTCTAAAAAATTATTTAAAAAAAAATACAGCAGCTCGTGCCTGGTCTGAGGTCTCGCGCCTCTGCAGCCTGTTGTCCGTGGAGAGACACGCTATGGCAAGCCGTTTTAACATTTAATCGAACCACACTGCTATCTGTAATTATATTTTAGATATCCATAATAGCATTTCTCCTAGTCAAAATGTAATTTTGACTAGGAGAAATGGTAATTAAAGATATCCACAATACATTCTTACTAGTAAAACTGATATTTTAAGATATCTACAATTTTGATTGTACTAGTCAAAACTAAATTTAAGATATCTAAAAATCCTTAAAAAGTATAAGTGGCCGTTTTATCATTTAATAGCTAAACTGGATATGTATTGCAAATATCTGTAATTCAATTATTCCTAGTCAAAAAGAACATTTCAGATATCCACAATGACATTCTTCCTATCCACAATTGTCATTTCAGATATCCACAATGGCATTCTTCCTAGGACAAATGACGTCACTTTTGCCATTCATGTGTATTGGGCTTTCAATTTCAGATATCCACAATTACATTCTGGATATCTAGAATGAACATTCTGGATATCTGCAATTGAATTCTTACTAGGAAAAACTCCCATTTCAGATATCTTCAATCCAATTGTTACTAGTCATAATTTAATTTTTTTTTAAATGGCGTCCTGTCTACCTGTCAACAGATATCAACAATACATTTTGTGGATATATGCAATTGTATTGTTCCTAGTCACAATTCTAATTGTAGATATCTGAAATTACATTTCTACTAGTCATAATATGAATTGTGGATATCCATAACGACATTTCTACTAGTCACAATGTATTTTTGGATATTCAAAATTACATTCTGGATATCTGGAATAGTTTTTTCATTTTGGATATCTGAAATGAAAATTATGACTAGTTACAATTGGATTGAAGATATCTGAAATGGGAGTTTCTCCTAGTAAGAATTCAATTGCAGATATCCAGAATGTTCATTCTAGATATCCAGAATGTAATTGTGGATATCTGAAATTGAAAGCCCAATACACATGAATAGCAAAAGTGACGTCATTTGTCCTAGGAAGAATGCCATTGTGGATATCTGAAATGACAATTGTGGATAGGAAGAATGTCATTGTGGATATCTGAAATGTTCTTTATGACTAGGAAGAATTGAATTACAGATATTTGCAATACATATTCAGTCTAGCTATTAAATGTTAAAACGGCTTGCCATAGACGCGCAACTTTGCCGCGAGCTGGAACCGGAGTTGGGGCTGCAGCTGGTCTGAGCGGCACGCGAGGTCCCGGTGTCCTGCCGTTCTGGTGTTGGACGGGGAATCCGGTGCAGCTGTGGAGCGCAGATGATGAAGACGGTGATGATGATGATGAATGGCCCGGCCGGCTTGCTATTATGTCTATTGCTGTGCGCCCTGACCCTGCTTTGTGATAGACTAAACTAAAATGTGCCTACAATTTCTATAGTGATATAATATCGGCATTGTTGTTATTATCCAGGCGGACACACCCCGTCGGCGTGGCACGTGCCTGGTCTACGAAGCTAGGGCCCTCAGTCACAGTCAGAGCTGGATAGCCTTTGGGGCCCCTGAAAGTCTCAGTCTGTGACTGCTTTGTCAGGTAGGGAGTCCAGCCCTGGTTGCAATTCATTCACATAACACTTACCAAATGCATGAATGCATTCATTTAATAGAGCGTCAAGAGATGCTGCCTTTCCCAATATGGATGATCCCATAGTGCCAAGCTGGAGGAAGGACAGCGGTCAACACTTCCTGCTCACTGCTCTGAATCAATCAGGGTTTTCCTGGGAGGGGGAGAGAGACAGTCATCAGAAATAATGCATTTATATAACAATATAAGAAAAATGCATTGTGCTAGTTTTGTGATCATGTAACGTAAAATTGTCTCCTTTAAAATCAGGCAAGGGGGGCAGTCTTCAGCAAAATGTTTTGGATGTACACCAAATATATTGTGGCAAGCTCGGCTCGTGTGAAGAAACAACGGAGATAGCTCACTTTTCGAACAGCTTTATTAGCAACCTGTGCTACCACCAACAATGCATACACGTTAGAACATGGCCCCGGAAACATAACACCCGCCCAGGGCCGTAGCCAGCTATGAGGTCACCGAGGTCCGGACCTCGGTAAAAAAATTCGGAGAAAAAAAAAAAGTGGGCCCCGAACAGCATATTAACACACCGCCACCGGACAGCTTTTATTTTGAAACCACAGGAAGTTATCTATCGGCGGAAGTTGCGGGAAATTTACAGAAGAGATGACCACAGACAACACTGCGAGTTGACAGGTGAGTGACAGCTTTTAAATATTATGCTACAAGCAGAACAAGTTAAACCAATGATCGACGCGATCCAACAGTGTAAACTTGCAGTATTGATCCACTATTTTCGGTCTTAGTCGACACAGTAGGCTAAGTAGCCGAACGTATGAGGAGCGTTCAGACCGGGTGACATTCAAGTAGACGAGAGAGCGATGGTAAAACTTGGGGGAGGTCGGCAAAATATATTGTGGACGGTCACGGGAATGCTCAACGTCCGACTCCCGAGATAAAACCTTTTGCCGGCTGCCCTGGCGGTATCTATGGTAACCATAGCGTAGTAAGTGTGTGTGTGTGTGTGTGTGTGTGTGTAAACAATAAGATAATAAGTGATCATGATGAGAACAGTCTCTCTCTCATAGGCCATAGGCTTATAATGTTAGGCCTATGTATATAGTCAATAAGGTCTAATCAACCTCTTTTGATTTCCCCCTACAGAAGAAAAAAAGAACAAATCAGTGACTGTCTGAAGAGTGAAAAATGTCAAAAAGAAAAAAAATTCAACAGAGTACGTTGGATTCATTTGTTCAAAAGAAAAACAGGCCGTGTGAAAATGAGGACAGAGAAGGGGAGAATGAGCAGAGGAAACAGGAGAATAGAAAGAAGTGCGGAGCTTCTGCAAAGAGTGGAGAAGAGACAGGACAGAGCAAAGAACTATGTGGAAAGACAGGAGAGACGAGAGAAGAGAGGAGAAGAGATAGGGCAGAGTGGAAAACCAAGTGGAATGGATGAACAGAGAGAATGGAGTGGAGAATCAGGAGGACCAGTCAGAACAACAGCGGGTTTCAGAAACACAGACAGGAGAACAAATAGGACCAGAAACACAGACAGGAGAACAAATAGGACCAGAAACACAGACAGGAGAACACAGACAACCAGCAGCACAGACAGGAGAGAGAGCTCAGACAGAAAAACAGAGAGAGGGTTGCCTTCGATGCTCTGGATCCTGTGAACTACAAAAATAAAATGTAATTGGGGTGATCATTTTAACTTATGTTTGTGTATTTGATGTCATTTCAGAGGGCCAATGCAGAGAGAGGAGCAGGATGACTGACTGACACACACACACACACACACACACACACACACACACACACACACACACACACACACTGCTAGCACAATAAAAACATTTTCTTTTTGCCAACAAGTGTATCAGTGTACTTATTTTTGTAGGTGACATTCAGTGTTGGGTAAGTTACTTCAAAAGCGTAATGCATTATTTATTACTTGTTACTGTCATTTCAAAGTAATTAGTTACATTACAATATTACTGTCTTTGAATTGTAAGGCATCACACTACTTTTACATTACTTTTGCATTACTTTTCGCCAAAATAAAAGGAAATATTGATTTTTTGTTCTCAATAGATCTTCTTGTGTTCAATGCAGCTCATTACACAGCAAGATGTGATGTTATTCGCTTCAAAATAAAAGAACGAAAAACAGAAAATAACTCCTATCCCGTTATTCGTTTTAAAAACGGAAAACGAGAAACGGAAAACGACTCGTTAACTGATATTAGATATTGTGTTCATGAATGGGATTGAAATAACAGGGCCATTTTTCATTCCAGATTTGCCGTACGTCTTTTTTAATGACCCGGAAGGCGCTGTGTTATGCTGTGAAATTACCTGAAAGCCTACCTGAGACATTTAGGGGGAGCTCTAAAACACTGTTCAGAAACGCTCTGACAGTGTCTGACTGTCACACCGCGGTGAGGGATGTCTTGTCTTGTTTTTTTTCTGTCTTGTGAATTTCATGTTTTATTTTGAAAAGTAACGCTCCTCTCGTTTCAGGTCACCTGCCCTTCCTCTTGTGTCACCGGTCTGGCGTCTTCCCTGATCCCTGATTGTTTCCACCTGTGCTCCCTCCCTCATGTGTATATAGTCTGTGTCTTCCCCTGTCTTCGCTGCCAGAGTATTTCGTTCGTCTCGTCGATTACGTCCAGCCAATTCCACAGTCTTGACCTTGCCTTGCATATTTCGATTTAGATAAGTATTGCCAAGTTTTATTTTTGCATATAGTTTTCCTCTGTGGTAGAGTGATTTTGATTTGGATACCTTTTGGTTAGGAATTTCTGTTTCATTGTTAGATAAGATTCATAGCGTTTGCTTTTCCTCCTGTTGGAGAGATTTCTGTTCGTTAAATGTTTTCAGCTGTATAAGAGTAGATTTATTTTCATAGCCTGTGTGCCTTCCTCCTCCGGGAGCGATTTTCAGTTTGAGTAACTTTCATAAACTCCTAGATTCTTAAGACCAGTGTAGTCTTCTCCTTTTTTCTCCTACGGGGGCTTCCTTTGTTCTTGTTGTTTTGTTAGTGTGGTCCGTTGGACCTATAGTGTTTTACAGCCTGTTCTGTTGTCGCCGTCTACAGGGAAACTGTATTTAAAAATAAAGCCTGTCTGTACTACTGCCCTGCATCTGAGTCCTCCGTTTCTGCCAAGCCTGACAGAATACTCTGGCCAGAAATGGACCCAGCAGAGGCAGAACAGCTGTCGGGAGTCCTGCGTGACCAAGAAGCCCGCATCTCACGCCAGGAGGAGTTCCAGAGTGCCATGGCGGCGCAGATGGGTCAGATCTCGGCTCAACTACAGGGACTGCTCGCGCAGCCCCCTCGACCCATCGCACCGGCTCCCGTACCACCGGCTCCCGTACCACCGACTCCACCTACTCCGCCCACCCCTTACTTTGGGGCGGGTAGCAGATTGGCTCCACCAGCTCAATACTCCGGGGAACCAGGACTATGTAAGACATTCATTATAGACTGTTCCATTCACTTTGAATTAACCCCCCACGCATTCCCCTCTGACCGAGTAAAGATCGCCTTCATGATCTCGCACCTAACCGGGAGAGCCAAAGCCTGGGCGTCCGCTGAATGGAGCAGGAAGTCAGCCATCTGTAACACTCTTGGAGACTTCGAGACGGCGCTAAAGAAAACATTCGATCCGGTGGCAGACGACCGGGAAAAGGCTCAAGAGCTAAGTGGATTAAGACAAGGCAAGGACCCCGTGTGTGATTATGCTATTCGTTTTCGCACACTATCAGCTGAGAGTGGGTGGAACTCCATAGCGTTGTATGATGTGTTTTTTAAGGGGCTGGCAGCCCCGATCCAGGATCTGCTTGTTCCCCTCGATTTGCCCGCAGGATTGGACGACCTCGTCGCACTCGCCATTCGGACGGATAATCGACTTCGTCAGCTCAGACGACACCGGGAAGGTAGTACGGACACGGTAGGAGGAGCACCGTTCACTACCATCCCAAGCCACCCGTTCACTCACCACACCTCGCCAACCCCACGTCATCAGTCCGCGACTGAGGGAGAGAGCGAACCCATGCAGCTGGGCAGAGCGCGGCTGTCGGAGGAGGAGAGGCGGAGACGGCTGTCGGAGGGAAGGTGTTTTTACTGTGGGGAAACGGGGCACCTTGTAACCACCTGTCCAACTAAACGAACCCCGACGGTGAATGTATCCGCGACTGCAAGCTCTGTTTCACGCGCCTTGACCAAAGTAAAGGTAATGCACCACACAGACACGAACCTTAAGGCACTTATTGACTCTGGGGCAGATGAGAGTTTGATGGACTGGGGTTTAGCGGAGAGATTGGGGATTAAATCCGAACCCCTGGTTAATCCAGTCAGGGCCCGATCTCTCAACGGTAAAGAACTCTTTACTATCACTCACATCAGCGAACCCGTCCACCTGCACATTAAGGATCATGAAGAGGAAATTCGTTTTTTCTTATTTAAGTCCACCTCTCATACACTCATTCTGGGCCAACCTTGGCTGTTTCGCCACAACCCCCAGGTAGATTGGAGGTCCGGAGACATCATCAGATGGGGGGAGGACTGTTTAAGACATTGTATGGGCAAAGAAGCTGAGATTAACCTGTTCTCTGTCAACCCTAATACAGAACCAGAATCCCCGGACCTGAACCTGGTACCCCCCTGCTACCATCAGCTTCGGGAAGTTTTTAGTAAATCCAAAGCTCTGTCTCTCCCCCCACACCGCCCATACGACTGCGCCATCGACCTGATTCCTGGATCCACCATACCTAAGGGCCGCCTGTACTCTGTTTCTGGACCAGAAAAAGAGGCCATGAGAGAGTACCTCACCACGTCACTAAAAGCTGGTCTCATCCGCCCTTCATCATCGCCAGCTGGGGCGGGCTTCTTCTTTGTGGATAAGAAAGATGGGTCCCTGAGACCTTGCATAGACTATAGCCCACTTAATGACATTACAATAAAAAATCGCTATCCACTCCCTCTCATGTCATCGGTCTTTGACCAAATCCAACAGGCCAAAGTGTTCACAAAACTCGACCTACGCAACGCCTACCACTTGGTCCGAATAAGAGAGGGCGATGAGTGGAAGACCGGGTTCAACACTTCGAGTGGCCATTACGAGTATCTGGTCATGCCATTCGGTCTCACCAATGCCCCCGCCGTGTTTCAGGCCATGATTAATGATGTGTTGAGGGACTTCTTGGATCATTTTGTCTATGTATATTTAGACGATATTTTGATTTACTCACCTGACATTGACACTCACCAAGACCATGTGACCAAAGTTCTTAAAAGACTCCTAGACAATCACTTGTATGTGAAGGCCGAGAAGAGTGTATTTCATGCCGACACCGTCTCCTTTCTGGGCTTCATCGTAGCCCCTGGAAGAGTTCAGATGGACCCGGCTAAAGTTAGCGCTGTAGCCGAATGGCCCACACCTGATAGCCGCAAGAAGGTTCAGCAATTTTTGGGGTTTGCTAACTTTTACAGGCGGTTTATCAGAGGCTTTAGCGCAATAGCGGCTCCTCTTCATGCTCTTACCTCCACTCAGGTGCAGTTCCACTGGTCGCCCGCAGCAGAGAAAGCATTCCAGGATCTCAAGCTCCGCTTCACGTCAGCCCCCATCCTCACCATGCCGGACCCTCAGCGGCAGTTTGTGGTCGAAGTAGACGCATCGAACGAAGGGGTGGGCGCCATCCTCTCCCAACGATCGGAAAAGGATGGCAAGATACACCCATGCGCCTTCCTGTCGCGGCGGCTGTCCAGAGCTGAAAGGAACTATGATGTGGGCAACCGAGAACTACTGGCGGTCAAACTTGCCCTCGAAGAGTGGAGGCATTGGCTAGAGGGGGCCGAACAACCGTTCATAGTCTGGACTGATCACCGAAATCTTGAGTACATCAGAAAAGCTAAGAGGCTAAACTCTCGCCAGGCCAGGTGGGCGCTCTTTTTTAACCGCTTCTCTTTCTCTCTTTCCTACAGGCCGGGGTCCCGGAACGTCAAGCCAGACGCGCTATCCCGGCTATTCGACCCCGAGCCTGTTGCCAAGGAACCTGAAACCATCCTTCCACTAACCTGTGTGGTAGGAGCGGTCTCCTGGCAGATAGAAGAAGAGGTGAAGCAGGCTAATGGTGGGGTTCCATCACCTCGTGGGTGCCCAGATAATCGGTTGTTTGTGCCGGCCGGGCTGCGCCCACAGGTGATTCATTGGGCCCATACCTCACTGCTTTCATGCCACCCGGGAGTTCAGAGAACAATGTTCGTCATCTCCCGACGGTTCTGGTGGCCGTCCATGGAGCCGGAGGTTCGGGAGTACGTGGAGGCATGCTCGGTCTGCGCCCGCAACAAGACATCCTCCCGGCCTCGAATGGGTCTCCTGCAACCACTCCCCATCCCCTCCAGACCGTGGTCGGACATCTCCATGGACTTCGTCACGGGGCTCCCGGTATCCCAAGGTAACACCACTGTCCTCACCGTGGTAGACCGTTTCTCTAAAATGGTCAAATTTATTGCCTTGCCCAAGCTACCCTCCGCCAAAGAGTTGGCGGAGGTCATGATGAATCAGGTTTTCAGGGTCCATGGATTCCCCAAAGACATTGTTTCCGACCGGGGGCCCCAGTTCGTGTCACGGTTCTGGAGGGAGTTCTGTAGGCTCATCGGCGCCAAGGCCAGCCTGACCTCAGGATACCACCCGGAGGCCAACGGCCAGACCGAGCGCCTCAACCAACAATTGGAAACCGGCCTCCGGTGCCTACTCTCCCAGAATCCCTCGACATGGAGCAAGAACCTGGTCTGGGTTGAGTATGCCCATAATTCTTTACCCACATCTGCTACAGGATTCTCACCATTCAAATGTGCTTACGGTTATCAACCCCCAGTTTTTCCAGAGAACGAACGGGAGGTTTCGGTCCCCTCTGCCCACGCCATGATTCGACGCTGCCACCGTGTCTGGGCAGCCGCCCGCCAGGTGCTAATTCGCCAGGGGGATCGGGTGAAGAAGGCGGCAGACCGCAAGAGGCGTCCTGCTCCAGCTTACCAGGTGGGCCAGAAAGTGTGGCTCTCGGCCAAGGACCTCCACCTTAAGGTTCCCTCCAGGAAGCTAGCTCCTCGGTTCGTGGGACCATTCCCGGTCGCCCAGATCATCGGACCTGCAGCTGTGCGTCTTCGTCTGCCCCGGCCCCTTCGTGTGCATCCCACATTCCATGTCAGCCAGATCAAACCTGTCAAGGAAAGTCAAATGGTCCCGACCACCACGGCCCCTCCACCACCCGAAGTAATTGAAGGGGGTCCGGTGTACAAGGTAAAGCAGCTGTTGGCAGTACGCAACCGGGGCCGGGGCAGACAGTATCTAGTGGACTGGGAGGGATACGGACCTGAGGAGAGACAGTGGATCCCTTCCCACCACATCGTGGACCCCACCCTCATCGATGACTTTCATAAAAATAACCCTGGGCAGCCTGGGCCGTCAGGTGTCGGCCGTAGAGGGGGGGGTACTGTCACACCGCGGTGAGGGATGTCTTGTCTTGGTTTTTTTCTGTCTTGTGAATTTCATGTTTTATTTTGAAAAGTAACGCTCCTCTCGTTTCAGGTCACCTGCCCTTCCTCTTGTGTCACCGGTCTGGCGTCTTCCCTGATCCCTGATTGTTTCCACCTGTGCTCCCTCCCTCATGTGTATATAGTCTGTGTCTTCCCCTGTCTTCGCTGCCAGAGTATTTCGTTCGTCTCGTCGATTACGTCCAGCCAATTCCACAGTCTTGACCTTGCCTTGCATATTTCGATTTAGATAAGTATTGCCAAGTTTTATTTTTGCATATAGTTTTCCTCTGTGGTAGAGTGATTTTGATTTGGATACCTTTTGGTTAGGAATTTCTGTTTCATTGTTAGATAAGATTCATAGCGTTTGCTTTTCCTCCTGTTGGAGAGATTTCTGTTCGTTAAATGTTTTCAGCTGTATAAGAGTAGATTTATTTTCATAGCCTGTGTGCCTTCCTCCTCCGGGAGCGATTTTCAGTTTGAGTAACTTTCATAAACTCCTAGATTCTTAAGACCAGTGTAGTCTTCTCCTTTTTTCTCCTACGGGGGCTTCCTTTGTTCTTGTTGTTTTGTTAGTGTGGTCCGTTGGACCTATAGTGTTTTACAGCCTGTTCTGTTGTCGCCGTCTACAGGGAAACTGTATTTAAAAATAAAGCCTGTCTGTACTACTGCCCTGCATCTGAGTCCTCCGTTTCTGCCAAGCCTGACACTGACGCTCGCATTTTGAAGTAAACCTACTGTTTTAAACACGCACCAAAAGCGTTATGAAGCAGACATAAAAGCGGTCCAAAACCGACGGGGAGAATCGGAGCCTCCGCCTCCTCGCCGCTGCCCCTCAGCTGTTGATCCTCGGTGTGCCGGGTCGGCTGCGCTCTGACCGACCGGGAGCCGCTCCATGAGTCGGTGTCCAGCTCATGGAGCCTGCTAACAACAGCGATTAATTAACATAGTGTAGAGTTACACGGACCGGCTTTCACACTTTTCCAAGAGCGTATGCCCATCTCGCGATCGCGAATGTAGAGTCTATTGATTTCGGGTTTAAAATGCATTGTAACGCGCGTTACTGAGATTTGTACCGAGTAAAATATTACCAGTTTTTTTTTTGTAATGCCTTACATTACCGCGTTACAACAAAACGTAATGCATTACAGTAATGCATTACTTTTGTAACGCGTTACTCCCAACACTGGTGACATTTGTGCAAAAACTGGTAAAAGGGGTGTCTTTCCTGGGACGGACCTCTCCAATTTCTTAAATCCTGGCTACGGCCCTGCCCCCGCCCCCAACTATATCCGCCTCCGGCCGCAAGGCGTGATGGGCAATGGAGTCCCTCTCCAGTGTACCGGCTCCCCGGCGCTACACAGCCCCCCCCCCTAGCTGGTTAGCTGCCCCCAGCAACCTAAGAATCCAGCACAAAGTCCCGCAGGTGTTGAGGCAGCCGGGGTGGCCGGCGAGCCCGCTGAGAAGGTGCGTCTGTCGGGTCAGAAGAACGTAGCGGGGTGTGAGGCTGGACCTACGGGTCGGCCTCAGCTGCAGTGAGGGTGGGGGCTTCCCTTACTGCCTGTGCCAACGGCTGGTAAGGGGCCAGTCTATCCCGGTGAAGGACCACAACCCGGTTGCGCTTAACCATCCGGACCCGGTACACCACGTCAGACAGTTTCTCCAATACCACGCACGGCCCCACCCACTGGCACATGAGTTTAGGGGACAACCCTTTCCTTCGCTCCGGGCTAAACACCTACACCCAGTCTCCTGCAGCAAAGTCCGACCCTCGGCAACGAGAGTCATAGGCCCGCTTCTGACGGGCCCCAGCATCGGCCAGGGGCTTGCGTGTCAGTTCGTGGACCTCCCGCAGCCGTTCGCGGAGGTGGTAGAAGTAGTCCAACCCTGGTTCGCCCTCCACCTCAGGCTCAGGGGGAGGACCGAAGACCAGGTCCACAGGAGTGCGCAGCTCGCGCCCAAACATAAGAGCTGCCGGGGTGCACTTGGTGGACTCTTGGACTGCCGTCCGGTAAACCCACAGAACTATAGGGAGGTGCAGGTCCCAGTCCCGCTGCCGCTGGCTGGTCAGGATCGCGAGTTGAGTCACCAGAGTCCGGTTGAACCGTTCCACCAAACCGTGTAGTGGAGTGGTGCGAGTCTTCTTTACCCCCAGTCGCCGGCAGACCTCACCTAAAACCCGGGACTCAAGGTTCCGGCCTTGGTCGCTGTGCAGCTCCTCTGGCACCCCGAACCGGCAGAACATCTCATTGGTCAGGTAGTGGCGGTCTGATCAGGAACCGCGTACGCCTCTGGCCACTTGGTGAAGTATGTCCATTGCCACTAGGACATACCGGTTCCCACTGTCAGTGACTGGAACTGACCGAGGATGTCGACGCCCACCCGCTCCATGGGAGCCCCCACCTGGTACTGCTGCAGAGGAGCATGAGAGCGTCACTGCAGCCATCGTCTGGGGAGTCAGCGTGCAGGACTGCCACTCTAGGGGTCGACGCCTCCCTCTCCTCAACGCGTTGGCAGTGCCTGCAGTCCCCCATCTCACAGGGCCGACAGGACAGGGCGTCAGCGTTGCTGTGGAGCCGGCCTGGGCGATGTTTTACCTCAAAGTCGTAGTCCTGCAGTATCTGCAGTCACCTGGCCAGCTGACCCTCAGGCTCTTTAAAGTGCAACATCCAGGTGAGGGATGCGTGGTCAGTCCGCAGCAGGAACCTCTGCCCTTAGAGGTAGGGACAGAAGTGGCGGAGCCCGAGGATGATGGCCAGCAGTTCTCTGCGGGTGACACAATAGTTCCTCTCCGGCCGGCTCAGAGAACAGCTGTAGTAGGCCACTACCTGTTCCCCATGCTCCCCCTCCTGGGACAACACTGCACCGACCCCCACATTGCTGGCATTGGTGTCTATGAATGGTAGTTTGGGGTCAGGATAAGCCAGAACAGGGGCTGTCGTAAGGGCGGACTGGAGCTGCGTGAAGGCGGCAGTGCAGTCCTCACCCCACCGGAACACCTGGCCTTTTTGGGTCAACTGATGCAGTGGGCTGGCGATGGTAGCAAAGTCTCTCACGTACCGCCGATAATAGGAGGCCAGCCCTAGGAAACTCTGCAGCTCCTGGATGTTTTGAGGAACTGGCCAGTCCCTCACTGCAGCGACCTTTCCCGGCTCAGTGGACACCCCTGCTGCACTGACAACGTGGCCCAGGAAGGACGTCTGCTGCCGGAGTAAGCTGCACTTTTTCGGGTGCAGACGTAACCCGGCCTGGCGAATGGCTTTGAAAACGTCTCTCAGGTTACATAGAGCCCCTTCTAAATCGGTCGCGTGGACCAGCAGGTCGTCGAGATACACCACACAGCGGCTTGGGGGGATGTCGGCCAGGACCCTCTCCATCAGGCGCTCAAAGGTGGCCGGGGCATTGCAGAGCCCGAAGGGCATTACGGTGAACTGCCACAGTCCCTGACCAATGGAGAACGCCGTCTTTGGTCGGGCCTCCTTTGCCAACTCTACCTGCAAGTAGCTGCTGCGGAGGTCCAGGGAGCTGAACCACCTAGACCCAGCAATGCGGTCGAGGGCGTCGTCAACGCGGGGCAGCGGGTAAGAGTCCTTCCTGGTGGCTTCGTTGAGGAGTCTGTAGTCCACGCAGAACCGCCAGGTACTGTCTTTCTTCCTCACCAGGACTGCGGGTGCCGCCCATGGACTATCAGACGGCTCAATGACCCCCGCCGCTGCCATCTCTCTGATTTTCTCCTCGGCCGCGTTCCTTTTTGCGAAGGGCAGGCGGCGTGGGCAGAGATGAATGGAGCGTGTGTCTCCAGTGTCAATGTGGTGCTGGACCAAGTTGGTCCAGTTACAGTCCTCGTCGTTGGCTGCGAAGATATCAGCAAACAGTTCCAACAGTTCCCGCAGCTGGCCCTTTTGCTCCGGGTCTAGACCCTCACAGCTCCGCTGGAGCAGATCCTCGACGGCAGCTCTGGTTTCAGCTGACGGTGTTTGGGCTGCTGGAGGGGGCAGACCCCCGTACTAGTGGTGCATCGAGCATCACAGACGCAGAGCCCAGGTGCAGCTCGGCCCTGGTGACGTCGATGTAGGCACCCCACTTGGTTAGGAGATCCAGGCCAATGATGCAGGGGTCTTGGATCTCGGCCAACCAGAAGTTGTGGTTGGTGATTTGGCCAGCAACAGACACCTGAACCAGCCCTTCTCCTCTCATCTTGGCCCGCCCACCAGTGACTGTGGTTATATGGTGTTGTGTGATTTTCCAGCCTCGTGGCCTGGCGTCCTTAGTGTTGGGCAAAACTCCTGGTCGGACCAGGGATACAGTGGAGCCGGTGTCGACCAGAGCCCTGCATGGGGTCCTGTTGAGTGCGCAGTGCAGGTACAGAGTCCTCGACCGCTGCCCAGCCAGCCTAGTCTTGCGTATGGATCGGTGAGGGGTGGTGCATCGTTCCCGGTAGGCGGTCCCCTCATTGTGCCCCCCCGGACTAGTTTAACGGAGGTTGGGCCGGTATGGGTCCAGGAGCCGGGGCTGGGCAGTGGCGTGCCATGTGGCCTGGTTCCCCGCACCTGTAGCAGCCCTCCAAGTCTCTGCGGGGCCGCCCTTGACGTCGCTGTCGTGGATGGGGGGATGTGGACGTCACCTGGCGTGCCACCTCCTCTTAGTCACTTCCTTCGTAGACCGCTTGGCACGCCCGGTGTCTCTCCCGAGGAGCGTGGTCCTTTGGCTGCAGGACGTGCTCTACCCGTTCTGCCTCGGTTAGTGCTGAGGGAAGTGTCATTGGCTCAAACAGGCGAATGTGCTCCTGTAGTCGCTCTGGTTGGAGGCCCCGGATGAACGCTTGGAGGGCGAGTTCCTCCTGTGTGGCACTATTGAAGGTTGGGTAGCCTCGTCTTGCGTAAAGCTGTAGGTCAGCAGCGTAGGCGCCTAGCCTCTCCCCTTCTCTCCTCTGCCGGCGAGCCAACTCATTCCCGGCGTCCTCAGGGAACATCCGGTGGCTAAACCAGCGCTGTATACCCCGCTTGATGTCGGTCCACTGTAGGAGCTCCCCTTGCTACAATATTGAAGGCACCACTAAGAAGAAGGTATGAAGCTAAATTATTTGAAACCAATTTCCACTAAAGCAGAAGGTGGGGCATCCACCCAATACATAATGCATTTTTCTCTGCTAATAATGTATGGACAATTTCACATACACAGAGGAAATAACATTAACAGCAAACTTGGAGTAATAATATCATTTAGTAAGTTGGGAGATAGTATTAATGAAAATATAAACACAGACAACATGCAGACCCATTGTATATTTCATACCATCCAGGGTAAATTTCTAATCCTGTAAGTATTAAACCCTGATATAATGTTGCATTTTGTGACTCATAATAGTCGTACCAAGAAAGAACGTGTGACGGCAGTTCATGAAATAGTCTATACAGATATCTCTAGTATCATTCATGACTTCGCCACGTTTTTTTTTTTTTTTCAGTTGGGACAATCTTACACTACAAAAGTTTGGTTTAGGCAACAAAACCTCTAAGTATGGTTTAGGAAAACCATTATGGTTAAAAAAAACCAACGTTGTTTAATAAACAAAACCAACATTAGGTTTAGACAACAAAACCAACTTTAGATTTAGACAAAACCAACGTTAGGTTTAAACAACAAAACCAACGTTAGGTTTAGACGACAAAACCAACGTTAGGTTTAAACAACAAAACCAACATTAGGTTTCACAAAACCAACGTGAGGTTTAGACAACAAAACCAACGTTAGGTTTCACAAAAACAACGTTAGGTTTCACAAAAACAACGTTAGGTTTAAACAACAAAACCAACATTGGATTAGACAACAAAACCAACGTTAGGTTTAGACAACAAAACCAACGTTAGGTTTCACAAAAACAACGTTAGGTTTCACAAAAACAACGTTAGGTTTAAACAACAAAACCAACGTTAGGTTTAAACAACAAAACCAACGTAAGGTTAAGAAAACAAAACCAACATTAGGTTTAGACAACAAAACCAACGTTAGGTTTAGACAACAAAATTAACATTAGGTTTAAAACAACAAAATAAATATTAGAATTAGACAACAAAACCAAAGTTAGGTTTAGACAACAAAATGAATGTTAGATTCCACAATGCTATACCATTAATAGATCTCAACATTGGAACACTACAGCTGGTGTTGGTGACCCATAGCATATGTGCCATCACCACTTCATTTCCAGCAGATTGTTGAATCTTTTATGACCTACTTTGGGTCCAGTCGAAGCTGTGTAGATTTAGATACAATAATGTGTATTCTCTCTCACAAACCAAGTAAAAAAAACAAAAACAAACCATATCCAAACTACGGATGAATTCTAACATCATTAGCTCCTAATAAATAATAATAATAATGGATTGCGGAAGCATTGCTGCCAATCTGCGCCGACGGCCCCTCAGACCACCAAACATACAGCAGTCATACACATTCACACGAGGGAAGCTGGGTGAAGTGTCTTGCCAAGGACACAACGTTCATGACACAGTGACAAGGGTGGGGATCGAACCGCCGACTCCCTGAACATTGGCCAATCCGCTTTACCACCTGAGCCACATTCACCCCTCTAGACACCCTCAAGACAGCATTTTTTTCTTCTTCTCTCATTTCCATTGACACTTGTGGTCCACTTTATGTGATGTGACGATTACAATCAATCCTACAGCTGATCATACTTCTAAGCCAAATTCATTTCAGGGAACATGCTCTGTTGTGCCTTTTCTTCAGGCTGTAGCAACAAAAAAGTGCGGCCCTTCTGTTTATATCAGTGATGTCTCTATCAATAACAGGGATATTTTGACCCTTGACATGACATTTTTTCATCCCAAATAATGATGATGTTTTTATTTCCTGGTTGGATGTTATATACTTGGTGGTGTTATTTATTTTATTTTTTTACCTATACGACAGTAACTAATACATGACATTTGCACAGATGTCAGGTTTATTTGTACCAATAACAATGATAGGTCTGCTAACAACAAATAGATGTCTATGCACATGAGTTGACATTTTTAACATTATTTATGGAAATTACCAATAATAATAAAATCTAAGCTAAAATTCCCAGGGTGCAGGTTGTGGTTAAAGCCAGTAGAGAAGGTTGGAGAGTTTTCAAAACTTCAAGCTATGAAAAAGGAGCTAGAGTTTGGTCCTCATGAACTGCTGCTGTGCAGACTGTAGTTAGAGTTTTGCACATGTAGCTGCAGTTGTGCCTGTTGTCGTTTAGCAATCGAAGGAAACTGTAAGTTTAGTAAACATAACTACATAGTAAGGTTAAGACAACAAAATGACAAATGACCCTTGAAATTTCCCTTGAGAAGTAATTCACAATGCAGTTTTGAGTGTGGGGACATCATTTTTAGGAGATTAGGCTGAGACATTAGACATGTTTTTGACCATGCTGTTCAGATGCAAGAATAAAAAAGTTTACCACTGAAGTCACATGTGCAAAACTCTCATAGTCTGCACAGCAGCAGTTCATGTGGATCAAACTCTAGCTCCTTTTTCATTGCTTCATTAAAACTCTCCACACTTCTCTCCTGACTTTAACCGCAACATGCACAACACTGTGGATTTACAGCACTCTGTTCAAATGTCAACACACCGCTGTCTAAACTGTAAACCTCACATTCAACACAGGATGATTTCAGTCTGCTGACTTTCAAACACTGATGATCTTCAGCTGAAAGTCTCAGCAGGTGTCTGGTTTTAGATGAGAGTTAGTGAACACATGGAGATATAGAGAAAGACAGGTTGGTGGAGGGAGAAGAGTGGCAGGGAGACAGGTTGGTGGAGGGAGAAGAGTGGTAGGGAGACAGGTTGGTGGAGGGAGAAGAGTGGCAGGGAGACAGATTGGTGGAGGGAGAAGAGTGGCAGGGAGACAGGTTGGTGGAGGGAGAAGAGTGGCAGGGAGACAGGTTGGTGGAGGGAGACCTAGAAGAAGATACAGACAGATATATAACATATATAGCAGTTTTTACTCTAAAATATATTTTTACAATAGGACCCAAAGGCAGGAGGAAGAGGAAGGATCTGTTGAAAAGACGCACTGGCCAAAATCAAATGTATTCTGTGATGCGTGTGTCAACATCAGCAATCAGTGTGTCTGTGTGTTTTACTGTGAGTGTGTACACACTTGAATGAATGAAGACATTGTTCTTTGACTTTAAATGGATAAGATCTTAAAAGGGGGACAATGCTTAGATGTGGTGATTTTTAATGTGTCTGGTGATTTCAGTACTATCACCCAAAAGTTCTTATTCATAAATATCACTAAGAGCACTCTGAAGTAGCCTTTGACTTATGAATGACTAGGAGATTTGTTTATGTGTAACCTCATATAAGCCCTTTCCCGGTCAAAACGTGTGTCCTATCAATCGCTGCTGATAGAGAATCTTCATAGATCATCAATGCTACACTATTGGATAAATGTGATTGTTAATTAAATGTGGGTACAAAAGTGATACACAGTTGCAGAAAAGCCAAAGGTATACCACTTTAGATTATATTGAATATATGAGTGTAAATGTAAATGTTAATACTTATATATTAAGTTGTTTTCATGATAAACCTGTTAGCAATTGCTCATTTAAACTCCTGTTACATACAGTACAACATTTTTATGAATTTGGGCGTAGTGCTTCTGTCCACATTAATACATGTAATTGTATTACATATCTCAACCAACTCCTGAGGGGAATATGTGGCACTAAAGATGCTAAAAACTCCACTCTGTTCCACAGTTAGTAACTGTGTCTGTCTGCTGTTTGCTGCTGGACAGACTGTGTACAACAGGTTTATTCAAGCCTTCTTCTCTAAAAACAGCAGCGTGTTTCTGCTGGAAACAAGGTTGATTAGAGCAGTTAGAGTGAACCAAAACAGTTCAAGGTTCATTTATAGTCATTGTACAATGGAATGCAGCCGCTTTTATGCTACAAAACAAAAACATTTGACCATTTTTGTAAATTAACGCACTCTCTCAGATTAAATACCTTTTGGAATGAATGTCCATGCAGGCCATGAAACGAAAACAATGAGCTGAAAGATCCTAAAATTAGGTCATAGAGTCAGTTAAAGGATTTCTTTGGAAGAGCTCAGTGGGACAGAGGGTGTCGTTTTGGTACTAATTATCTGTGAGTTCAACAGTACAAGCGATTCCTTTCACCTCACACAAAGTCGATTGAATCATTGCAAAATTTTAATTAGTGCAGCTTTTAAAAACAAAATAATACTCCAAAAGGACTGAATTGTAATATGAGAAATACATTGTGAAGCAGTGTCTGTCTATACAGAGTTACATGAACCATGTGACTGCCTGGCAATGAGATCAAGGAGTGTCGTAACTCTCTTTGAATGGTACGGCTGCAGCCCATCTACTTCTTTATAACCTAGGCTGCCACAGCAGAGAAGTGGGGGGCCCAGCCTGACCCGAGCTAAAATGACTAACCTTATCATTTCATGTTTCAGTATCAAAATGATATAATTTAGATAATCTGTGTAGGTCTGCGATTAGACTTGATACAATAATAATGTCAACTAATTTAACAACTTTCAAATATAAAACATTGCCTTCATTGGATTAGTTATTTTGGAAAGGTCTGCATTTAACTCTGAATTCTTCTTTCTTCTTCTTTTGATGCTCAATAAACTTTACATTAACTGCTGATGAGAGGTCCATAGTACAACCGTGAGCAATAACTGGGTTGTTTCTATAAGACAGTTGCTGTTTTAAATGTACTGCGTCCTCACACTGGGGCATAGCTAGAGGATGTTGCCAGGTACTCGTCAGGCTGCTGTGAGACATCCACCAGGCTTTCAAGTACAATGTAAACCCATCTGTGGCAATATTACATGCTCATAGCAACTGAAGTTAGGTGACGTAGTGGAGCGACAAAGTCCACGTAGGGAGGTTATGCAACTCACATAACTTGACTATGTAATGTATTTAAACCCAGAACAAAAACGTTCATTAGGCCTAACAAAGCAGTCTAATCCTAAATTTAGAGACCGACACTTGTGGCGAGTCGGCAGTGAGAAGAGGATGTTTATGCATTTGGCACAAAAAGTAACAATTTTTAAATGTTTTCTGTTAAAGTGTAATCTTAAGGACTGGCCTTGTTAGGTGCTTGTGAGGGTTTTGTCCTCCCCTTTAAATCCTTGTTTGGCTATCAACCATCAAGCAGCAACAATGGTAAGTATGGCATATTTTGGATTCTGTTTCCAAGCATTGAGACGCTTGAAATAGATTTTCCATTCGTCCATTATTTATACCTACATATACTGCAAGGTCACAAGGGGCTGGAGGTTGTGTGTGCATTATCAATTGCACAGCAATATAAGACATTCAAGCACTTGTCAAACCCATCTGTGCCAAAACATTCACCTATATTCACCTTCTCTATATTCAGATCCACAACAGCATCATATGAAACGTTACTTTAAGAACCAATATTGCTGGGACCAAAATGGAAAATTGCAGATGAACATTTAATCATTAAAAAAAAATCACATTATAGACTGCTGAGTAACCCTGTAACAATTTGGCAACAACTCAGCACATTGACCAAATGATCCATGCATACTAGGTTTTGTCTTGTTAAGGGTAATGACAACTCTTGAGTTGCCTATCATTTATTTTGATTTCATATTGAAATAGATACATGTTTATCATTGCTTATTCTGTCTACTGAAGAAATGTAATTATCATCAATGTTGGCTGGTGCACTCTTACTGCAGATTTTGATCTTGGGGGTTTTAGTTGTTAAAGACAATGTTGTTGTTTGACGTCCCTTGAATGCATTTTAAAGTATCACTGGCTGTTTATTAAATAAACATAACGTTTTAAAAGCCCATATTGGACATCCTGGGTCTGAATAAACCATTATCAATACTTTTAGTAAAGTGTTTTTTTTCCATAGAACGGACTTTCCCAATCAAATCAATGTAGCAGGATGGTCAGAGTGGCGGATATTTTTATGTGCACTGTTTCCATATTGACAGTTACGTCAAGTGGAATAGCAAGAAGCATAGAGAGACAGTCATGAGTAATATTTAACAACTTAATGCTTCATCCACACTCTAATCTCACCGTAGGAAACAACATTGATGTTGTCAGAAGACTAACAACTTTGTTCACATCATGCTCTGTAAGAAGTGCAACATGAATGCTAGTTAACTAGTGGACAGCTGACTAGTGTGCTCGCCTGCTAAATCTGTCATTCTTTAATGCAACACTGGTTACAGAAAATGAGCCGAGGAGCAGGCTGGTCAGCAGCAGAGCGGAGCCTAAGCCTTGGTTATGCTTCCACGTAGTGATCACGCAATGGCCACGCAATGGCCACGCAGTTGCTTGGAGACCGTGATGGTTCTGCGTTGGGTTTATGTGTCGAAATGCAATTCAATGCCACACCGGTAGAGGGCGCTATGTTTTTTGTAAAGACTGACCGACCAACCGAGACTCTTGGCGTATATCGTCGTTAGCCTCGTTATAGCCTATTTGTTTACCTTCCGGCTTTAAACATCCACAATTTTTCAGTGTTTTATTCCTTTGTGCAAAAGCGACAAGGTGCAAACAATAAAAGTATTAAAAGTTTAAATGGCGCTTTTTATGAGTGGAAACCGGAAAAGCGGTCTCCAGCGGATGTAATTAGCGGACCAATCACAGCCAATGCCGCTGCGTTGGTGTTGCGTCGCCTCGACGCGAGTCTAGGTTTTTTGGGAGGTGCACGTCAGGCCCTTGCGGTGGGTCCGCAAGGACGTAAAGGGTCCGTAAGCCCCCTTGCGTTGTGTCAACGCGAGTGCATAACTTGGACTTAAAGCCGTGGTTATGCTTCCGTGTAGTGATCACGCAATGGCCACGCAATGGCCACGCAGTTGCTTGGAGACCGTGATGGTTCTGCGTTGGGTTTATGTGTCGAAATGCAATTCAATGCCACACCGGTAGAGGGCACTATGTTTTTTGTAAAGACTGACTGACCGACCGAGACTCTTGACGTATATCGTCGTTAGCCTCGTTATAGCCTATTTGTTTACCTGCCGACTTTAAACATCCACAATTGTTCAGTGTTTTATTTCTTTGTGCAAAAGCGACAAGGTGCAAACAATAAAAGTATTAAAAGTTTAAATGGCGGTGTTAATGAGTGGAAACCGGAAAAGCGGTCTCCAGCGGATGTAGTTAACGGACCAATCACAGCCAATGCCGCTGCGTTGGTGTTGCGTTGTCTCGACGCGCGTCTAGGATTTTTGGGAGGTGCACGTCAGGCCCTTGCAGTGGGTCCACAAGGACGTAAAGGGTCCGTAAGCCCCCTTGCGTTGTGTCAACGCAGAAGCATAACTTGGGCTAAACACTCCCTCCACCTAACTCCTACCAGAGAAGGATGAGATACCTTGCTAACTAGATACCTCGCTAACTAGATACCTTGCTAACTAGATACCTTGCTAATGAGATACCTCACTAACTAGATACCTAGATAACTAGATACCTTGCTAACTTGATACCTTGCTAACTAGATACCTCGCTAACTAGATACCTCACTAACTAGAAAGCCTTTCTAACTAGAAACCTCACTAACTAGATAACTAGATACCTCACTAACTAGAAACCTAGATAACTAGATACCTTGCTAACTAGATACCTAGATAACTGGATAGCTCGCTATGTCGCTATGTATGTGGATGTCTCCAGAGCTGCACCCTTTCTCTTCCTGTAGAGGTGCAGCAACAATGTCTAACCCCACTTACTGTGTGTTGTCAACAACTCACAATGATTAACATTTTATTTTATACTAGGCAAATGGTTTCATCAAAAGCTAAACTCAAGACAATCAACAGCATTTTAGCTAACAAATTAATAAAATTAAAAAAATTAATTAAAAACACGTACCTATGAAATAAATAAAATGCCAATGTAATTAATGGCACTAAATATATAAATAAATATAAATACAGATTTATTTATTTCCGGAGACCTTTATTTCACAAATCCACGTAATGAAAGTCTTCCGAAATACATTCTGGGAAGGCCCTGCACATGCAGAACAATGTGAAACAAGAGAATGCTGTGCTGCTCTGGTGCTGTTACTTTGGACTGAGTCTATGAGATAACCAGGCCCCAGTCATTGACATAAATAATCGTGGCATTATGAAATAAAAGCCCCTTGCAATAAATAATTATGCCATTATAAAATAAAGGTCCCCTGCAATAAATAATTATGACATTATGAAATAAAATTCCCCTGAAATAAATAATTATGGCATTATGAAGTAAAAGGCCCCTTAAATAAATAATTATGACATGAAATAGAAGTCCCCTGAAATAAATAATTATGGTATACTGAAATAAAAAAACACAGCAATAAATAATCATGGCATTATGATATAAATTAGACAAATAAATATGAATTTGTGGCATTATGAAATAAAAGTCCCCTGAAATAAATCATTATGACATTAAGAAATAAATTACAGAAATAAATATGTATTTATATATTTATTGCCTCATTTATTTATGTCAGGATGTATTTAATTTGCATAAATATTTATTTATGTATATTTTTATTTATATATTTATTCAATATTGGCTTAAATAATAATAAATGTATCACATTTAATGCAAAGATGTAGTCCAAGGTGCTTTAACAAACAGGATTAAAATAATGCACAGTACAATTAATGGCATTCCATACCCTTTTAATCCTTATCTGTGCAAGAAATATCACATTCATAAAAGCAACATGACATGTATCATGGGCACATTTTTGGACGTCAGAAGACGTAAATTTGACTTGTTTACCTTTGCTCTAATGCTGACATGAAGTGTGATGAATTCAATCATTTCTTTTGATGGGGAGCTGTAAATTCCAATAGTGCTAGAAGCTATGTGCAGCATGCCCACACACTGAGCTCTTCTTAAACAATGATTAATTTTGTCTCTCCATTCTGGGACCTGAAGTCGACTCCAGAATGTTTCGCGACACAGAAGGTCACCAGTTTAAGACAGACGCGCTCACATTCACACGTACAGGTATTTGAAAGTCTTCATACCCTGCATGTCTTTCGTGTATGGAGGGAAACCAGAGCCCAAAGAAGAAACCCACTTGGACAGTCCTCATAGAAAGCCCCCCAGCCACGCAATATTTCTACTACAACAGCAGGGCTTGACTGATCGCCAATTATATAGCAAAGTTTCATGAGTGACACATTTGTTGGTATAGATCTTGACTCGATGTTGCTTGGTGTTGAAGTGAGCATCATTTAAATGTCACATTTAAGTCAAAGCAGACATCAAATATCAAGCAAATGCATGAATGAAAAATAAATTAAAAGTACAAAAATCTACACAATTAAAGCAAGGACACTTCATGATGCTTGCTCCTGACAGTGTGACGCATAGACGCCTCACAAACAACAAACAGGCCATTCTGGAACTTTCAAAGTGTTCTCTTTTACTTTGTCTGTGTGGACATCACGCTGCTTTCACGGTGCGTAAAACGTTGAAAATGCGTTATATGTCAATTTCTACGGGATACACACACTGACACATTCTTATGTTTTTCCTCCTTTTGATTTCACAGCCTGGCTGTGCATGTTACAGTCAGCTGTGCCCTTTAGCATGACTTGTGCTTTTCTGCCTCCACAATGGGTCACTGTGTCTGTGCCTATGGTTTGCCGATGCGTCATTGTGCGTTTTATGCATAGTCCAGTGACATAGACTGCTTGTAGGTGCACCCACAGACGTACATTCACACAGAAAGCATATGACAAATGCTTAGACATATACCTGCACACCCACACATGGTACACTGCTCTCAAAAGCCACGTCACCCAACAAGATACCAATTTAACAAAGTTGGACAGACACAACTGTAATGAAAGGCAATCTTTGACTTGGTCTTTATACCACACACACACACACACACACACACACACACACACACACACACACACACACACACACAACTACACAAAATAAATAGCTGAATGAAAAATGTAAGCTGTCAATTTGTCCATTTGTCTTGAAAGGCAACAACCAGCCTTTAAATGTTGTTCAAACAAGCAGCTATAAATACCACACAAACTGCACAATCTGTATTTCACAAGCCGTCAAATCTTACCCCCTGAACAGCAGCGTGACTGTAACCATCCAGGCTCACGATCAGTCCCTCCACTGAGTTATCTGTAACTGCTGCCGGCTGCTGCAGGCTGCTACTGGCTGTCAGGCAGAGAGACTCCCATGTTGGAGCTTATACTACGCTACAGTATGACCTCCTCCTCCTCCTCTTGTTGGTAAACACAGCAGCCTGGAGCAGCAGCAGTCCTGCCATGTGACCTTAGCCACACACACACACACACACACACACACACTGCTGCCCATTAAGTTGGAATATTTTGTTTTCAGACACAATCCTGCAATGCAATGATTACTTTATGTGTCCCAATTACCAGGTGAAATTAATTCTTGCATAACATTTGTTTGCCGCTATAAAAGACAATTTTGCAAATTGTTCCAACTTATTATGGGTGACCCTTTATATATACATATACTTTACTGCTTGAAAATTCACAGGACTGGGGATCGTTGAAGTAGCCTGATTTCAGAACAGCTTTTTTTTTAATGTTGCAATGCATGCTGCAATGTATTTAGGTTTTATTTTGCAATACAATTGTCGGAGTAACTCAATATTACAAAAATAGTTGTGATTTTTGTTATTGTTATATAATTCATGAAAAATCAAAGGCAACTTGTTTCAGTGAAAAAAAAACTGCACTGTTCTGAGTGTTCTAGGTAACGTTAAAAAGAATCAGGACAACACAAATTCAAACAAAAGGTGCTTTATTGCTAAATGAAGGTCACCTGGGGGGTTTCTTTCTCCTCTACCTCACTCAGTGACGACTCTCCATCATCGCACATCAAATTGTAAAATCATGAATGTACCAAAAACCATACATAACAATGGTGAACAGCATCCTGTGCGATAAAAGTGAGTCCTGGCCCTTCCAGGGTCCACCATGGGACCTTATTTTGGAAAAATAAAAAACAGCGAGAGACAAATATGTTTTTGATCCTGTTTGAATGTTTCATGAATTACACATATAATCTTTGTCAATTTAAAAGACAATTTTGCAAGTAGAAGGAGGGTGGCGTCGAGGGTTTTCCCTATAATTTAGTATCATCTTGTCTTGTGCAACATAGGCTGTCACTGACACAACTGTTAGCTTGTCTTGCTAGCTAGCTAACATAGCTACGTCCCATCACTTATGTAACATTATCTTAGCTGATGTGTTTTATTCAGCGACTCTTTTTATTAGCAGGAAGAGAAAGAAGGAGAGAGACCTGTTTGTTAGTGTGAGTAACGTTACATCCTGGTACCCAACACAGAGAGACCTGTTGTTATAGTAACGTTACATCCTGGTACCCAACACACAGAGAAACCTGTTGTTATAGTAACGTTACATCCTGGTACCCAGCACACAGAGAGACCTGTTGTTATAGTAACGTTACATCCTGGTACCCAGCACACAGAGATACCTGTTGTTATAGTAACGTTACATCCTGGTACCCAGCACACAGAGAGACCTGTTGTTATAGTAACGTTACATCCTGGTACCCGACACACAGAGAGACCTGTTGTTATAGTAACGTTACATCCTGGTACCCAACACACAGAGAGATCTGTTGTTATAGTAACGTTACATCCTGGTACCCAACACACAGAGAGACCTGTTGTTATAGTAACGTTACATCCTGGTACCCAACACACAGAGAGACCTGTTGTTATAGTAACGTAGTAACATAATATTGGACAGATTATTGTAAACATGAGTTGATGGTCTTGAGTCTTCTTCAATCCAGCATAATGTTCATTTAGTAAATGATGGTGCATTTAGAGTCAAATATACCATGAAGCAGGGGATGCTGATTGACAGGTCGCTATCACGCTACCAATGCAGTTAGCTACAAAGATGACTTTAACACTTAGCTGTAAAGGTGACCTTAAATTATGAAGCTAACTTTATTAACAGCCTCACAGAAGTCAGATGTATCCAGATCCAGTAAGATTGGAGTCCAAATATCGTCACTCCCTTCACTGGTTGCAAAAGATCCAAGAGGCAATGTTACAATGACTACATCTACTTCTTATCAGTGAAAAAGGAACTATCCTCTGATAGGGAAACTGTGTCTTCATCACTTGACTATACATCATACAGTGCAATTTAATAAATATTGGCATGTGCATCTTTAATATCCGACTCTGCATTACTAGAACATTTGGCAAAGACTGAAGGAAGCAGATTTCATCCTTTTATTATAAAAATGTTTATATTATTGCTGCGCAGCGCAACATTGCCCCTCCTGCCGGCTGCTGCATGACAAATCAACAATGTGCGAATGCATTAGTCAATAGTGGTATAATATGACTGCCCTATTTTAAGACCACTACTAGATCTGATTGATTCAATGAACATCATTAGTGTGCTAATAGCTCAGTGGTAGAGTAACTGCCCCATGTACCGAGGCTCACTGCAGCGGTTGCAGGTTTGAATCCGCCCTGCAGCCCTCCTTTAAATCATGTTCAATTATAAAAATGTTTATATTATTGCTGCGCAGTGCAACATTGCCCCTCCCGCCAGTTGCTGCGTAGCGCAGCACTCAGTCTCCTGCCGGCTGCTGCATGACGAATCAGCAAAGCTGTGCTACGAAGCAACCGGCGGGAGGGGTAATGTTGCGCTGCGCAGCATCAGGTATAAATGGGTTATACAACTTCCTCTGCAAAGTCAGTTTTTGAACTGTGATCCGCTTTTGTCATCAAGTTGTTTGAAGAAGATAGATTTAACTAAATTAAATTTTAATTATAGTGTCATATCACAAAAGAAGTTATCTCAGGACACTTAACACAGTGAGCAGGACTAGAATACGCTCATGATTTTCAGAGTTAATACATACTCTAAATATCAATCTAAAACTGATCTAAAATGTAATGTTGTTCTCACAGAGTTTCAAATGCAAGCAGACACGTACACCAGGTAGTGTGTTAGGATTGGATGTGATGTTCAGAGCAGAACAGACAGGCTGGAGTCATGTGTCGTCTACTGCTGGAGACAGATGTTACATCGACCTTGGGTTCAGACAGCTGGTAGGACGGCTTAAGCGGATGGCCTTGAGTTTAGGCCTGTGTGTGTATGTGTGTGTGTGTGTGTGTGTGTGTGTGTGTGTATGTGTGTGTGTGTGCGCGCGTGTGCATGTGTGTGTGTGTGTGTGTGTGTGTGTGTGTGTGTGTGTGTGTGTGTGTGTGTGTGTGTGTCCTGTTTCATCAGAGAGTGCAGAATCTCCACAGCCTGGTTGAGTAATTCCTGTCAATTTTACCTCATTAGCTTCTAATAAGATGTGATTAAAGTGATAAAAAGATGAATGTAATGCCATTAATATTTAGTTGGGTCTTTAACTATTACTAGTCTATAGTTGGCTTCTATTAATCCCTACTGTAGACTAGTGGATAAGGATGTCATGTGATTTATGAATAGGAGAAGAGAATATAGAATATAGAAGGTGTACAACAATTTATCCGAAAAAGAAAGCAAAGCTTTTACATAACTAAGGAACGACAACAGCATTGTTATAAAACCTGCAGACAAAGGGGGCGTTATCTGCATACTAAAACCTGTATATTACACCAAAGAAGTGGGGCAGTTGTCAGATACCACTTCGAAATAGTCAAAGATCCAACTCCCAATTATAAAAACCTAGAGATTAATTGGAAGCAGGTGGCCTTACGGCCATACCACCCTGGGCACGCCTGGTCTCGTCTGATCTCGGAAGCTACGCAGGGACGGGCCGGGCCGGGTCAGAACTTGGATGGGAGGCCGTCTGGGAATAACAGGTGCTGTAAGCATTTAGGCGTGGATTCTCTCCGGGTTCTCCGGCTTCCTCCCACAGTCCAAAGACATGCAGGATGGGGATAGGTTCATTGATGACTCTAAACATAAATCAAGTGAATTACCCTAAGTGAAAAAAGACACTCTATATACATATGCAGCCATATAAACACCATAATATAATAATATGGATGTACTGCAATGGGTAGCAAGATGTCTCCCAATTTTAGTTCCAAGGCTGTTTCCAAAATAACTATGTCCTCTCCTCTGAAAATCCCTTCAAGGAACACATCAGTATCTCAATCGCTGCCATAAAGGTATAAAATGTATCAGCAATTAAGTGTTTTCAGATATTCTTTTTAACCTATATTTTTATATTCTATTTTTTTATTTCTGTTGGTTTTTTGTTTTGTCTGTATGTTCCACAGTTGTTCTACAACCTTGTATTTCATCTATGTTTGACCAGTAACAGTTTCATTTCCAGTTTTCTCTTCCAGACTGGATGAATCTAAGGGTCTAAAGATAATTCATTTGAATATTAGGAGTCTTCTGCCTAAACTAGATTTACTTCGTGCATGGGTCTTTTTGTATAAACCTGATATCATTACACTCTCTGAGACCTGGCTCAATAACAACATCTCTGACAATGAACTAAATATTGCAAATTATGTTCTCTATAGATCTGATAGACAGTCCAGGGGTGGAGGTGTGGCTATATATGTCTCATCTGACCTTGAGACAGAGCTAGTTGTTCCCACAATTGAGCCCCTATATTTTGAATGTATTTTTATTAGAATTATTTTTCATACAAATAAATCTCTAATCATTGGTAGCATATATAGGCCACCCTCCACTTCAGCTGAGTCATTTAATTGCATGATATCTACTATTAACTCCTTCTATAGTAACAATGAACTCATCTTACTTGGCGACTTTAACAAAAACTGGTTGGATAAGTCATCTAATAAAGAAAAACAATTATTTAATAATATCAACCTTACTCAACTAATTAAGGAGCCTACACAACTTACTTCCCTAACCCTAACCCCTAACCCTAACCCTAACTTCTAGTTACTTCTAGAACCCAGTCTTTGCTCGATTGGATTCTTGTGTCTCATCCTGATCGATACTTAAAGGCTGGGATTATGTCTGATTGCTTTAGTGACCATTCAATTGTTTATTGCGTATGGAAAATTTGATTACTTAAATTGCCTCCAAAATCAGACAATATAAGAAACTTAATGTTGATCTATTTATTAATGATTTGGTTAACATTAATTGGGATGCATACCAACTTATACCCTATGCCCAACTTATACCCTATGCCCATGATGCCTGGAATTTCTTTTACAAAGAATTTCTTGAAGTTGTTGACAAACATGCACCTTGGAGGACTGTAAAAGTCAAGGGTAAACACCTTCCCTGGATCAATTCTGAGCTCATTAGCCTTTTCAGACAGAGAGATAAAGCTTGGAAAACATTTTGTCGCACAAGAGATAATACTGATTGGGAAGTGTATAGGCATTTACGTAATATGAGCAAAACAAAAACCTGTAATGCAAAATCCAACTATTACAAAGAATCTATTACTTCTGACTTTAAGAACCCTAAACATTTATGGAATAAAATTACAAGTATTTTAAATATCTCTAATAAATTTACAATTAATAAAATAAGAGCTGCTAACAACATAACTCATGATCCATTAACTATTGCCCAAACATTCAATCATCACTTCTCGACTGTTTGCTCATCACTTCTACCCGAATCCTACTTGGCCACATGCACCCCTAGCTATATTTCAGCCTGTTCCAGTTCTTTTTCATTTAGAAGCATTTCTCCACTAGAAGTCCTGAATGCCATTAATGACTTAAAAATAAACAGCAGTAAAGGACTTGATGGTTTAGAGATCAGATTTATCAAACTTGCCTCTCATGTTCTAATATACCCACTTGCTGATTTATTTAACCTCTCACTGTCCACCTGTGAGTTACCAGCTATCTGGAAATGTGCACGCATCACCCCACTCCATAAAGGGGGGGACCAACTTGACCCAAACAATTATAGACCAATTTCAATTATCTGTTCCATCGCCAAAGTATTTGAAAAGTTAATTTACAATCAACTCTCCCATTATCTCACTATTAACAATTTATTATCACCATTCCAGTCCGGATTCAGATCTAACTATTAAACAACAACAGCTCTGCCAAAGTTTACTAATGATGTGTTCTCTGTCGCAGATAATGGTAAACTCAATGGTGCTATATTTATTGACTTAACAAAAGCCTTTGATTTTGTTGACCGTTACTTGCTGCTAGACAAGCTTTATTGGACAGTATTGGCCTCTCTCTTAATGCCGTTCAGTGGTTTAGCGCATGCCTTCACAACAGAAAACAATGTGTTGTTATACATTGTTATAAATGGATCTCAATCTGATTTTCTTGTCCAAGAAAGGGGTGTCCCACAGGGATCAACTCTGGGCCCGCTATTTTTTTCTATTTTTGTAAACGATCTACCATCAAGTCTTGTTAAATGTCAGGTTCAACTTTATGCTGATGACACCTTCATATATACATCCCAGCCTGACTTACCACAAATACAAGCCTCCCTTCAGTCTGATTTTACAGAGGTACAGAAATGGCTATCATGTAATAAGCTTCTTCTTAACAAATCTAAATCCTACATTATGATATTGGGGACGAGGCAAAAGCTGAAATCTAAACCTGATTCTTTTGAAATTAACTGTATTGACGACACACCTCTGCTTAAAGTTGAACGTTTTAAATACCTAGGTGTATGGCTAGACTCTCAACTCACATTTAAACTTCATATCATGTTATACGCAAAGTCAATTTTGGTCTCACCTCATTATACCGCTCTCGTAACTGTTTTACGCTAAGTGTCCGGAAGAGACTTGTTAATCAACTGATACTTCCAATTATGGACTACTGTGATGTAGTATATCAAAATGCTCACAAATCAGACCTTGTTGCACTTAACACAGCCTACAATAGATTTGTTCTTGGATGCCCTTATTTCACCCATCACTGCACAATGTATACTAGACTCAACTGGCCATCACTAAAGGTAAGAAGACATTTACACTGGTATTTACTTATATATAAATGTATTTACTTTAATTACCCCCCTTACCTTCAGCAGTTTCTATTACCTTACACATCAAATTATAATATCAGACATTCTAACCAACTCTATTTTTTTGTTCCCCTTGCTAAAAAATCAATTGGCAGAACAGCTTTTATGTTTAAGGCCCCAGCCGACTGGAACAATTTACCTGCTAATATCATGTCTATTTCCTCTATTTCCTCACTGCATTTTTTCAAGAGTATCTTGTCTTCTCACTTTGTGATGGCCTGCTCCTGTGTTCAATGAATTGTCTGTATCATACATGCCCAATAGGCTTTGTTAAATTGACTCAATTTATGTATTTGCTGTTTATTTAATGTTGGCTATTATGGCCCTCTTTCAGTTGTAATATTCCAATGTTTTTCATGACAATCTGTGGTGTGTCTGTTTTTTGGTTTAGGTTTAGGTTTTGTTTTGTTTCTGTTTGTATGTTTGTGTTGGTTGATTCTTTGTTGTGTATTATGCAATGTATGTCTGGACGCCCTCGAAAACGAGATGGTGCATCTCAAGGGGCTTATCCAAATAAATAAATTTGAAACTATATAGAAAAGAAACTGACCAGTGTTCTCTCTTTTTCCACCCTTTAGTCATTTCAGGAGAATCTGCACAAAAGGGACGATGTGCTCATTTGGGGAGTCACACAGAGTGAGCACGACAAGAGGCCGTTGAGAGCACTGTCCAGCTGCAGGAGGCAGGAGTGACACTAAATGACAAGGATGAAGTTCCTAGATCATTGAGGCATCAGGTGTCTGTGCCAACCTTGATGAAGTGAGTGCTGTGAGAGCTATGAAGGATCCGACAAACGTCAGTGAAGTGAGACAATTTATTGGGATGACAAACCATCCAACCGTCCACTCAGAGACATGCTGAGGAAGTCAAGCATGTGAGCCTGGGGGCCACAAAAGCAATGGGCTTTCGACAGCATAAAGCCGGAACTGACTACTCCTCCAGGGTTAGAGCTGTATGATCCAAACGCAGATATACTAGTCCCTGTGGTTTTGTTGTCCTATGGAATGGGCGTTGTTCTTCTCGAGTGGAGAGAATGAGGATTGTAGACCAGGTGTATGTTTCAAGAGCCCTCAGCTGCACATAACAAAGATATGCCCAGATTGAGAAGGAGATATTAGCCTCCGCATGGGCAGAGGTTTGTTGAGTTTCTCATTGGAAAAGAGACTGACCACAAGTCTCTGGTGACACTACTAGGCTCAAGGAACCTGGATGAACTTCCACCATGTGTACAACGCCTACGTATGAGACTCACGACATTTTCATCATATCCATGTGTCTAGCAAAGAGATCACGACTGCAGATGTATTGTCCATAGCACCTGTAAGCAGCACAACAGAGGGGATTCAGGAGGAGGAAGTCATTCTGTACACTGACTCTGTCATAGCAAACCTTTGTTACTGTTTGACTGCAGACTGGTGATACCAGCATTATCAGAGCACAGATACTGACCAAGCTGCATGAGGGTCATTTTGGCATAACCAAGGGCAGGGAAAGAGCTAAACAGTCTGCTGTTGGGCCTTGGCAAAGAGCTGACAACAATGATAGAGAAATATGACTAATGCCCGCAAAAGGACAACCCTCAGATAGACTATGCTGCCTACTGATTTCTCATCTAGGCGCAGGTCTACAATAGGAGCAGTCTATTCATTGTGGACTATTGCGCAAAATTCTTTGAAATAGCCAAACTAACATCCACATCCTCAGAAGCTGTCATTGAGCACTTCAAATCTACCTTTGCACGTCATGTTATACCGGAAGGAGTGCGCTCAGATAATGGACCACAGTTAGCATCTGAGTCCTCAGACTGTTCAGCCATGTGACATTCAGTCTACACTTTCAAAGGGCTATAAGGGCAATCAAAAGTCTTCTCAAAAAGTCCAGTGATCTGTATATGGTCCTCATGGCCCACCGCGCTGCCCCTTTGGCTAATGGCCACAGTTCCACAGAGTTACTCATGGGGAGGAGGATCTGAACAACCATCCCTGTCATCCCATCTCACCTCAATCCAGCCTGTGTGGACATGGAGAGCCTGAAGAGGAAAGGGGAAAGTTACAGACAAAAACAGCAGCAAAACTACAACAGAAGACATAAAGCACATGACATGCCACCCCTGCAACCTGGGGATCATGTGTGGGTAAGAGACATGTAGCAGAGAGACACAGTTGTGTTGGGGGATGTATATCAGGGAGAAACCTTTGTGATGTTGTTGTTGCCGGAGGGCAGAATAAACTTGGTGTTGTTCAAGTGACACAAGAGTGGTCATGTGTGTGTGTGTGTGTGTGCCTCCATACTCATTTAACATTGTACCCATAAACAATTGAATAGAAACTAGCAATTCAGCCCATAGGGTCATTTTCTCATTGATTGCAATCAGACATCGTTTTGCAACCAGAGAAGTTGCCCCCAGACGGCCAATAGAGGGAATGCAATTTTAAGGCACTTCAGTATTGGCTTCACTTTTCAGAAATGGAGGTTGCCTGTTATGTTGGCCAGTTATTGCATAATACCTCAGACTGAAATACCTCAACAACTATTGGATGGGTTGTCAGTGAATTGGGATAAATAGTAACCACGTCGGTTATCCCTTTGCTTTTTTGTTCGTCAATTGCCAACCCTCGGTCAAATCTTTAATTTGCACTTTGGTTTATGGCCAAATGCTTGCTGAACTAATGTAATTCCCACCAGCCGCAGGGTTATGTTGTGTCTGTTGTGCTATTTAGTAAATGTAGCATGCTGATGGTGAACATGCTAAGACAGTAAAAATGTGCTGCTTTTACTCCAACTAACAGTCCCATTATTAAATTAAATTAAAACCACCATCATTCTTTTCTTTTTCCCTATCAACTATTCCTTTTGTTAACTCTTTTAGATGAGTTCTGCCTGCGTCTAATATCATAGTTTGAGGCACCCGATTCCCCGGATCCAGGATATGCTAGACTCCCTGACAGGCAGCTTTTGGTTTTCAGTCCTGGATCAGGACATGGATCAAGGTTGATTGATGACTCTGAATTGCCTGTAGGTGTGAATGTGAGTGTGAATGGTTGTTTGTCTCTACATGTCGGCCCTGCGTTGGACTGGCGTCCTGTCCAGGGTGTATCCTGCCTTCGCCCAATGACAGCTGGGATCGGCTCCAGCCCTTCCACTATCCTGAATACAGGATAAGTGGTAGACGATGGATGGATGGTACTAAAATGGTGTCTTACAAGTGTAAACAAGGTAAAGATGGTAACAGACTACAGTGAAAGTTGGCCGTTATTTATTCTAGTTACAGTGGAAAATGCATACCAGTAAGGTAATTTGTTTACAAAGCCTGAAAAGAAAACAAGAAGAATGGTTATTTTGCACCAATGGTAATATTATTTTCCGTCTAAGCATGTTTAAATATGTATGTTATGTTGACGCTAATTTTCGCTGGCATTGGTAGCTAGCCACTAGCTATGTTTATCAGTTATGTGACATCCTTAGTTTAATGGTCCATACGTTAGATTGTATTTTATGTTTGTAGAGTGAGTATTAACATGTGTCATGTTAGGTACTGGAATTCATGTTAGTTTGAGACTAGAGTAACTAACATTGTTCATTGAGTTGTGACTGTAAACCTGAATTAACAGGAAATACGTTCAGCCAAACGCAGAGGACATCGGTAGCAGTACGAGACACCGATGTCCATTAAAGCAGTGGTCCCCAACCCCCGGGCCGCGGACCGGTACCGGTCCGTGGATCAATTGGTACCTGGCCGCAGAAGAAATAAATCATTACTACCGTTTTATGTATTATCTGTGTCTAAACTATCTTTTATTTTGAAATTTTATTTTGAAAAATGACTGGATTCTCTCGGTTACTTCTCGGTCACTTGAGCGCCAAAGTTTAACCCACAAGCTAGCAAAATTAGTATTATTTAATTGATTTGGCGTTATGGTGAGTGAATTTTCTTTCTCAATAAATAAATTGGATGTTAACTAACATGCACACAGTGAAGCTGGCAGCAGCCACATGTTACAGACACAGTCTGTGTAGCAGGTAAAACACCCTGCTGCACCCTGCCTACGGACACTGCGCCTCCCTTCCCCGTGTAGTTTAACTGTTTGAACGATAGTAAAGGGCAGCATCTCTTTAGCGATGAAGCGAACTACACAGTCTGTGAGTGCGCACCGTTTTGCACTGTCCTGTTTGTACGACTAAACGCCAGCGTGATTGTGGAGTGTCGGGAAGACGGGGATGTCGCATCTGTAGTATTTTTTTTTTCGCCAGCTGGGAAAACTGCATCGGATGGTTATGCTTTAGGCGGAGATGCAGGTTTGTTGTATTGCCGCGTTTAGTTGCTGTTGTTTTCGAACAAATGCGATATACCGGCTCATTCAGGTTGAGTGGTTCACCGCGGTCATTCTGTTTGAAACCGAAGTGTTCCCACACGGCAGCTGTCAGGTTTGGCTTTGAAACCAGTTCCATCTTTTTAAAACTCCAAATCTCAACTAGCGTGTTTGCTACTCGCGGGGCTCCGACGACACCAGGGGTCCGCCTCCCCACACAGACATTGACACTGACAGGTAACTGACACGACACGTGACGTCATCAGCTGTAACTGCCGCTAAGCTTAGATGCCTGAACAGGCACTAAAAAGCTGCTCTGTCAACAAAGCAAGGAGAAGATAACAACACACACAGAGGGAGAGCAGCTTTTATGATCTGCTTAGGTAGACATTACTACACGATATCTTTAAATAGACATTCGTTGTTTGACAATATATTAATGCTCTGAATGTTGTATATTCCTCCTTTAATTGGTGCATTTTCAAATCATGGAGAAAAATGATTCTATTCTAAAAATATTTTTCTTCTGCATCTGCATTTGTTTGTCTATAAACGTCATTTCTGACAAGGCCTGTGGCCAAACTAATAAAGTAATTTACTGATGCTCTGTGAGTGACATTCCAAGAATCAAGGTTGTGAGTTCAAGCCAGGAAAAAGTAGGTCATGCTCTCACAGGCAAACACAAATTTATGAGTGTATTTCAGCTTGTGCGGATATTGAAACAAATCAGTCATAATGAGAAGATGTGTCGTAGAAAAGTTAAAAAAAAGTGTTAAAACACTTTTACAAACGAGTATAGTTCGACGAGATGCTTCCTGTTAGGTATAAATCAGATATACACAATTCTGAGATTGGCTGTGCCTGCTGCCATGTACTACTACTGTTGATACTATTACTTCTGTTGACACTGTTACTTCTGTTAATACTACCACTACTGCTAATGTTACTACTACTATACTACTACCAACACCAAGGGCCTGGGCTGCACGAGATTTCTGCCTAAAAGCCTGTTAACAAAGTTTTTTCCTGCCAATGTAACTGAAACGCTTGCATTGACTCTGAAAATCATGAGTGTATTCTAGTCCTGCTCAATAATTTAAGTGTCCTGAGATGACTTCTGTTGTGATATGACACTATAAATACAATTGAATTGAAACTGAGTTTCCCTTTATCTCTTGAGTCTAAGTACCAACACTTCAGACTCCTTTTAGTCCCACAAAGATAAAGATGCACACAAGCCACCAATGTGTGTCCACTCAATAAAGAACAGCCTGTGTTATGTTTAGACTCCATCACCAAAGGATTTTGATCTTTTCTACATTCACTCATCCATCACAAAGAGCACTGAGCTGATACACTGGACAATTACTGCCTCTTCCCCTGAGAATACGCCACATGATGCTCACATTTATAATGACCAAAAACTCCACAGAAGGGCAAGATGAGTGGACAGCTTTACATATTTAAATATTTTTTCTACATTGAAAAATATTCTACATTGGGTTGTACAAAACTGAACTAAAAATGTCTAAATATTGTTTTTCTAATAAATAGACAAATATTATTTTGGTCCTGTTTGAATTGTGCCATGAGTTACACATTTGTCTATTTAAAAGATAATTATGGAATCACATTTTAGTCAAAAGTCAAAAGCGAGTGCGATGAAACATGCTCACAAGCGAATTATATGTAATTTAACTCTTGCACAATATAGGTCCCAGCACACAAATTCAATCACTGCGAGTAGAACAGTCAGCTGCGAGCAAGAAATAAAACATAGGGAGAGGCAGCTTGGCGATCACTAGAGGGCACAAGCGCTCTCGCTCATTCTGCTCTCTAGGTATGATTTCTGCTTGATTCATTCTGCTTGTTTGCTCACCAGCCACTGTGGCTAGTTGTTTCCCAAAGTTACTAGCCACTTAGCAGTTTCATAAGCCACAATGTTTTTGTTGGGAAATTCTGTTTTATATGATTAAAATGAAATTAATTAAAATGAACTTGAATTAGATTTGCAACCCTTTTAAATGTAAATGACCTCTGTGCACACCCAAGTCAGGATTACATAAAGACTACATTTCATTATCAATTATTTAATTCTGATAAGGTTGTGTGTAAAGCTTGTTTCTTATGAAAACATGCTGCCTATTAAGACAAATACATAAAAAGGGTAGCTTCCTATTGCATATAAAGTGGTGCAGGTGTGTATAAGATTAATTAAAAAGATAAAAATGAAACAAAAAAACCTAGCATGAGAAATGCTGTCTGTTTAAATATTTTCTTAACAAAGAGGAAAGAAGAACAAATCATTTTGTCTAATCAATTAAAATGTATAAAACTCTGAAAAAACACTTGACTTTACATTTTTAAGTGATACCGACTAATAAGATATACTGATAAGATGGCTTCATCT
>NC_139925.1:25613286-25683286 GCF_963514095.1 Eutrigla gurnardus
AGATACTGGGTTGTTCTTTAGTGGAGATACTGGGTTGTTCTTTAGTGGAGATACTGGATTGTTCTTTAGTAGAGATACTAGGTTGTTCTTTAGTAGAGATACTGGGTTGTTCTTTAGTGGAGATACTGGGTTGTTCTTTAGTGGAGATACTGGGTTGTTCTTTAGTGGAGATACTGGATTGTTCTTTAGTAGAGATACTAGGTTGTTCTTTAGTAGAGATACTGGGTTGTTCTTTAGTGGAGATACTGGGTTGTTCTTTAGTGGAGATACTGGGTTGTTCTTTACTAGAGATACTGGGTTGTTCTTTACTAGAGATACTGGGTTGTTCTTTAGTGGAGATACTGGGTTGTTCTTTAGTGGAGATACTGGGTTGTTCTTTACTAGAGATACTGGGTTGTTCTTTAGTGGAGATACTGGATTGTTCTTTAGTAGAGATACTAGGTTGTTCTTTAGTAGAGTTACTAGGTTGTTCTTTAGTGGAGATACTGGGTTGTTCTTTAGTGGAGATACTGGGTTGTTCTTTAGTAGAGATACTGGGTTGTTCTTTAGTAGAGATACTGGGTTGTTCTTTAGTAGAGATACTGGGTTGTTCTTTAGTGGAGATACTGGGTTGTTCTTTAGTAGAGATACTGGGTTGTTCTTTAGTGGAGATACTGGGTTGTTCTTTAGTAGAGATACTGGGTTGTTCTTTAGTAGAGATACTGGGTTGTTCTTTAGTGGAGATACTGGGTTGTTCTTTAGTAGAGATACTGGGTTGTTCTTTAGTAGAGATACTGGGTTGTTCTTTAGTAGAGATACTGGGTTGTTCTTTAGTGGAGATACTGGGTTGTTCTTTAGTAGAGATACTGGGTTGTTCTTTAGTGGAGATACTGGGTTGTTCTTTAGTAGAGATACTGGGTTGTTCTTTAGTGGAGATACTGGGTTGTTTTTTAGTAGAGATACTGGGTTGTTCTTTAGTGGAGATACTGGATTGTTCTTTAGTAGAGATACTAGGTTGTTCTTTAGTAGAGATACTAGGTTGTTCTTTAGTGGAGATACTGGGTTGTTCTTTAGTGGAGATACTGGGTTGTTCTTTAGTAGAGATACTGGGTTGTTCTTTAGTAGAGATACTGGGTTGTTCTTTAGTAGAGATACTGGGTTGTTCTTTAGTGGAGATACTGGGTTGTTCTTTAGTAGAGATACTGGGTTGTTCTTTAGTGGAGATACTGGGTTGTTCTTTAGTAGAGATACTGGGTTGTTCTTTAGTAGAGATACTGGGTTGTTCTTTAGTGGAGATACTGGGTTGTTCTTTAGTAGAGGTACTGGGTTGTTCTTTAGTAGAGATACTGGGTTGTTCTTTAGTAGAGATACTGGGTTGTTATTTAGTGGAGATACTGGGTTGTTCTTTAGTAGAGATACTGGGTTGTTCTTTAGTAGAGATACTGGGTTGTTCTTTAGTAGAGATACTGGGTTGTTCTTTAGTGGAGATACTGGGTTGTTCTTTAGTAGAGATACTGGGTTGTTCTTTAGTAGAGATACTGGGTTGTTCTTTAGTGGAGATACTGGGTTGTTCTTTAGTAGAGATACTGGGTTGTTCTTTAGTAGAGATACTAGGTTGTTCTTTAGTAGAGATACTGGGTTGTTCTTTAGTGGAGATACTCGGTTGTTCTTTAGTGGAGATACTGGGTTGTTCTTTAGTAGAGATACTGGGTTGTTCTTTAGTAGAAATACTGGGTTGTTCTTTAGTAGAGATACTGGGTTGTTCTTTAGTGGAGATACTGGGTTGTTCTTTAGTAGAGATACTGGGTTGTTCTTTAGTGGAGATACTGGGTTGTTCTTTAGTAGAGATACTGGGTTGTTCTTTAGTAGAGATACTAGGTTGTTCTTTAGTAGAGATACTGGGTTGTTCTTTAGTAGAGATACTGGGTTGTTCTTTAGTGGAGATACTGGGTTGTTCTTTAGTGGAGATACTGGGTTGTTCTTTAGTAGAGATACTGGGTTGTTCTTTAGTAGAGATACTGGGTTGTTCTTTAGTGGAGATACTGGGTTGTTCTTTAGTGGAGATACTGGGTTGTTCTTTAGTAGAGATACTGGGTTGTTCTTTAGTAGAGATACTAGGTTGTTCTTTAGTAGAGATACTGGGTTGTTCTTTAGTGGAGATACTGGGTTGTTCTTTAGTAGAGATACTGGGTTGTTCTTTAGTAGAGATACTGGGTTGTTCTTTAGTGGAGATATTGGGTTGTTCTTTAGTGGAGATACTGGGCCCTAGTTTCGTAGACTAGGCGTAGTCAACGCGCAGCGCACATGCGCCATGCCGACGGGGTGTGTCTGCCTGGACTTTGCAAGTTTCGTGCACCCCGCAGGCTCGCGCAGGCACACCTCCCGTCTCGCCTACCCGCGCAAGTGGGAAAGAGGGAGGAGAAGAAGGCGTGAGTGGGAGATGAGGAGGAGACGAGGCGTGGACTGGGATTAATACAGCCGATTCAGATCTTCACCAATCAAATGAGCTCCTCTCCTCACCTTTAATGCGTTAGGGGAGGTTCAGTGCTAGTTCCGTCACTTGACAACCCGATGACAGAAGCAGCGCCGCCGCTCCCACCACGCGCATCACACGCTGTGCGTGCGTATCATAATAATAACAATGCCGATATTATAAAAAACAGGAGAGAGAGAGGGAGATGTTTTGGTCAGAGAGGCTGAGTTTCCATTACGCGTGCTATCCGCCTTTGATCTGACGTCAGATGTGACGGGACAATCTATATAGATATAAATTCAAGTGTTGATTCAATTAGTTGCATTAAATAGTGTTTGTTGTGATTATTGCATTTAAATGTGCCTGAAACTGTGGAAACCTGCCTGTGAGGTCTCGGTGACGTGTACGCACTGCGCGCCGGTCAGCCAAACTTCCACTCCGCCAGCTGTGATTCACATCGAATGAATGGACTTTATTTGCGCCTTGCGCCATACGCCAAGAGTAGACTAGGTTGGAGCTGGCGGGCTTTCAGCGCAGTCTCGGCGAGTCTTTTTGCCACAAAACTTACGCTACGCCAAGCTGAATCTGTGACGCCTCCCCCTGCTGCGTCGCCACACCCATCTTGGCGCAGGCGATCCACCAAACTGCCAAACTGACCGTGCGCAAGACTGCGCTGCGTCACGAAACTAGGGCCCAGTATCTCTACAGAAGAACAACCCAGTATCTCTACTAAAGAACAACCCAGTGGGCCCTAGTTTCGTGGCGCAGCGCAGGGTGGCAGACAACCTAGTCTACTCTTGGCGTAAGGCGCAAGGCGCAAATAAAGTCCATTCATTCAAGGCGAATTACAGCTGGCGGAGTGGAAGTTTGGCTGACCGGCACGCAGTGCGTACACGTCGCCAAGACCTCACAGGCAGGTTTCCACAGTTCCAGGCACATTTAAATGCAATAAATAATCACAACAAACACTATTTAATGCAACATCTGAGATCAAAGGCGGATGGCACGCGTAACGGAAACTCAGCCTCTCGGACCAAAACATCTCCCTCTCTCTCTCCTGTTTTTTATAATATCGGCATTGTTATTATCATGATACGCGCGCACAGCGTGTGATGCGTGGTGTGGGAGTGGCGGCGCTGCTTCTGTCATCGGGTTGTCAAGTGACGGATCTTGCACTGAACCTCCCCTAACGCATTAAAGGAGAGGAGAGGAGCTCATTTGATTGGTGAAGATCTGAATCGGCTGTATAAATCCCAGTCCACGCCTCGTCTCCTCCTCGTCTCCCACTCACGCCTTCTTCTCCTCCCTCTTTCCCACTTGCGCGGGTGGGAGTGACGGGAGGTGTGCCTGCGCGAGCCTGCGCGGTGCACCAAACTTGCAAAGTCCAGGCGGACACACCCCGTCGGCGTGGCGCAGGTGCGCTGAGAGCTGACTGCGCCTGGTCTACGAAACTCACAGGCAGGTTTCCACAGTTCCAGGCACATTTAAATGCAATAAATAATCACAACAAACACTATTTAATGCAACTAATTGAATCAACACGTGAATTTATATCTATACATCTGACGTCAGATCAAAGGCAGATGGTACGTGTAACGGAAACTCAGCCTGACTGAATTAACAAAGCTGAAACTTGGACCTCTCGGACCAAAACACCTCCCTCTCTCTCTCCTGTTTTTCATATCTATCCACTGCTAATAAAATGCGTCTATGCCTGAAAAAATCGTAAAAAAAAATACAGCAGCTCATGCCTGGTCTCGCGCCTCTGCAGTATGGAGACATGCGCAACTTTGCCGCGAGCTGGAACCGTAGTTGGGGCTGCAGCTGGTCTGATCGGCACGCAAGTCCCGGTGTCCCGCCGTTCTGGTGTTGGACGGGGAATCCGGTGCAGCTGTGGAGTGCAGATGATGAAGACGGTGATGATGATGATGAATGGCCCGGGCCGCTCATCTATTATGTTTACTGCTGTGTGCCCTGACCCTGTTTTGTGATAGACATGCCTAAAATGTGCCTACAATTTGGGAGTGGTGGGAGCGGCGGCGTTGCTTCTGTCATTGGGTTGTCAAGTGACGGAACTTGCACTGCACCTCCCCTAATGCATTAGAGGTGAGGAGAGGAGCTCATTTGATTGGTGAAGATCTGAATCGGCTGTGTTAATCCCAGTCCAGGCCTTGTCTCCTCCTCGTCTCCCACTCACGCCTTCTTCTCCTCCCTCTTTCCCACTTGCGTGGGTGGGAGTGATGGGAGGAGTGCCTGCGCTAGCCTGCGCGGTGCACGAAACTTGCAAAGTCCAGGCGGACACACCCCGTTGGCGTGTCGCAGGTGCGCTGCGCGCTGACTGCGCCTGGTCTACGAAACTAGGGCCCTAGATGTTTGAATACATAATTCATGCTTTGATGAGGTACGATAATGACCTGCCTTGCCTGCATTTATTAAAGCTACAATAATGCCGTCTTTGCCGATGTTTACCGCCATAAAACTTCATCAACGGATTACGCTAAATGGTGCAGTTGGGCAGACCACAGACCACTGAGCAGTGCAGTGTTGAAACAATTCAAAATGTGTAACAAAAGTTTTTTTAATTCACAGTATCAGCTGCAAAGATTTTTGCAAAATTGTTGAAAAACATATATTCTAAATTATAACTTTAAGATTACCTCTGACATAAACCTGTTGTTTTATCTCAATATGTGTTATGAGTTTTGCAGTTTAAATCTAAAGTTGTTTTCTGCCCAGACACAAACCATTGTTAAAGGACACCTTACCTTACTGTGACCCAGATAAACACTATTGCCAGATGATTTCTTTAATCCCGTATTATCAGTGCTCATTTGGATAGACAATGTCAAATCAAATTCACATTACGTGCTGCAGGTTAAGTCTGTCCCACAAACACTCTCACACTTTTTCACTCACACACAGTCTATAAATAGATTCTGAGTTGACTGGAAACAAAGGTTGGTGTGCAGGACAGCTCTGCAAATATCACTGAGTAGCCTTGTTACAGATAGAGACGAAGGGGAGGTGCAGACAGAGCAAAGAAACTGACACAATCTAATCCAGATGGAAAATGAACATGTTCTTCTATGACCTGTTGGTCAGCCGCCTGTAAGAATATGCTCATGTATTTTGCAGGCCAGTAAAAGCATGGAGTATGCGTAATTGATAGGATAGTAAGAAATCAGTTTGGAACCATAACTCTGCCTTACCCTCCAACGGAAAGCACATTTTTCAGGTGGTGCGATTGCTCCATGTTTGGTGTGAACACAGCATCACTGAATCTGGTGAACCTCTGACCTTTCAACTAGAGCTAGCAGCCGGTCCAATTTTTCACTTATCCACAAATGGAAAATGTGATGAGGTGGATTGGTACAACCTTTTGTACATAGACATTCATGGTTTCCAGATGATGTGCTGATGACTGGCTTTAGTGCTCCCCAGATCTTTCATCTGCATCATTATCAGGTCGAAATGTTGTGTTTGTTTCCACTGATCAGTTTTCAGCCTGCCCTCATATCTTGCTTTGCTACCATCTAAATTAGTTCCTGGTACGATTTCCTCCTTGTCTTTTGCACGCCATACACTTTTTGGGGGAAGTGTTAACTTTGTATTGTTAATCCTGTTAATCCTGTAAACATTTGGCTTTAAGGGCATTTGAACAAAAGGCTGTCCCTTGATCCTTGATGACAGTATCAGAAGAGTTGTGTTCTCTGTGAGCAGTGTGTTGTGTTTTGCTCACTACTTATAAGAGCAAATCAGAATATACCCCAGTGTGTTCCATCCATTTTTTCATTTGGCCAAAAGCATTCCCTGTTTCCCCCCAAAAAGTCAAAGGTCTGTCAAAGCAGCTTGAAAGGTTGTCCATCCTCAAATCTTGCATAATGATTTTACGATAACTTATTTTGTGGTCACTAAGCAATTTGTCATTAAACTATTGCCGTATTAATACCCCCGTTCATAGCGGGAGGAGCAATGATAAGGCTGGCATGTGACTTTGTGAATAGTGCATGTGTTTGCAAACAAAGAGACACTCCGGCTTCTCAACCACAAAACCTTCCAAGAACTCCAGCTCTTATGTATTTTTACACCATTTCCTTTTTTCCTCTTGTTCATTCACATTCATAAATTCGATTTTTTTTAATTTCCACTCAAGCCAAATGCTTTTTGTGAGTGAACTACATCTTTTATAATCACTCCATTTGTATGCAATTTACTGTCAGTCTGAATTTACTTTGTCTTCTATCAGGGGTGAACATTTTGGCTGTTACCATCTTGGATTTTTTTCCACCAGTGAAGGAAGTGACCATATTTGGACTGTGGAGGAGCAACGGGTGGATCTGAGGAACACAAGCAGCAGAGCAGCACCCTTACTGGATCTGGATCCATCTGGATTCTGGGGTGAAGCTGCTAACAAAGTTAGCTTCATAATTCAAGGTCAACTTTACAGCTAAGTGTTAAAGTCATCTTAGTAGCTAACTGCATTGGTAGCGTGGTAGCTACCCGTCAATCAGCAGCTGTTAATTTTTTTTCTAGTAGGTACATTAAAGGTAGAGTAGGTGATTCTATTCAGGAACACTTTCCCTCATATTACTTTAAATCATCGTAACATACCGATGAATACATTGAATGCTCAGACTAAAATATTTAAAAATGTCATCTGTGGCCGTGGCAGGACTGTAAAAACCCCGTCTAATCAAAAAACCTACCCTAACCCAGTCACCCGTCTCAGTGTGTCTGTTTGCTGTCTGTTTGGATGGGTTTCTTGAAAGGTGGTGCATCTATAAATGAAAATTGGACAGCCTGCCTGTCTATCAATGTGTTGATTGGCCGTTCTGGGCAGTGGGACTGGGGCAAAAAAGCGGCTTGGGAATTTATTCCTGACTGGCCCACTATACAGGGGGGCGGGAAGGGGGAGGCAGCGGCTGGCCAAACAAAATCCCACTATTTGACAAAAAATTACACATTTTAATGACAATGTCCACAACGCTGTTGGCCGCCTAGGCCATACCAGGCCGTTCCACTCACGACCCACCAGGAATACTCCTGGTACTCCCGATGGCCAATCCGCCCCTGATTCTGTGGGGAGCGGCTTTGAACAGAGGTCTGAATGAAGGGTGCGGGACCTTTTTGTTTTGACGATGTGTTCAAAGTCAAAATCTCTTGTTGTTTTTCCAAATGACCTACTCTGTCTTTAATAAACAAGACTGTTTTTTCTGGCCAAAATTAACATGCCAATTGGTGTTAATATTACTATTAATGTGAATGATGGACGCTGCATGCAAACCAAGCTAGTTACAGAGTTTCACTCTTTCCCAGCTCCACCCACTCATCCAAATATGGTCATTTCTGGTTCCAACAAAACTAGATGGTGACCACTGGTAGTACCCACTGAGCTTCACTGAGATTACGTCCGTAATTCTATATTGTTTATATAGACTATGATCTGAACACGTCTCCTGAGAGGCTCTTTCTCGGTCTATTCTGTCGAAAAGAACAGGAAACTTCAGTAATGTGTTCGCAACAGCCAGTTGTGCCGGATACCATTGCTAGTGGTGTAACTCAACATGTTTGGGTGTACATACTACTATTTCAAACAGCATACAACCGGTGTTTGCATTTTTTTACATTTGTAAGTAAATTAAGTCTATGAATGTTTTTGGTAAGACCTGCCTTTCATGGAATGTTCCTGAGTGTGAATTTGAGTTTATTTGACCTCGGCAGAAAAAAACAGTGACAGTCAAAACAGAAACACTGGTCACACCGTCACCTTCCTAAAGGTTTAGTTAAGGTCATACAAAACACATAGTACAGTGATTATGAGGAAAAACACAACATCTATCATCTGATAGCATGGTCATAGCAACCACAGAGGACAAGGACATCTTGAGGATATTAGAGTCCAGTCCCAGTGTCCCCCCTAAGGCCTTAAACCCTGAACCCTGAAGGACTTAACTGATGTCACCTGGTGAAGGGTTGAGTGTGAGAGGCTGCGAGGGCTTGAAATTCTAGAATTATGAATTGGACAGCACTTTGTGGTGAACTATCTGTTTTTTTTATGTCTGCCTCTTAAAGCACACCGTAGGGTAATTACTCATATTAATAAGGTCTGTATAAATAATATTTTTTATTGTCGTTATTATAATTATTAATATGATCAACCAACAGACTGAACTTTATTGCACATCATGACACTAACAGCAATCTAGCGTTATTACACTCACACAGGAAATTTGCATTTCTACTAAACGTGCTGTTTGTTGTCTAAACTAAGAGCCAATCAGCTCGTAGATGAGGCCAGAGCCAGGCGTTTCCCATCATGCCCAGGGGCTTGCAGTCGGTTGAGAGCAACTGCGGTGCCTAGCTCTAAATGCTGCGGCCGCTTTGATCTCATGAGATTATCGTTGCCCACGTGTTCATAACGTCAGAGCAAGTTAGGAGGAAGTCGGACACAAAACTACCCAGCATGCATTGTGCGGCGATCGCCGGCGATCGATTCTGCGCAAGCCTGGCTCATCTGCAACGAGCCTATTGACAGACAGGCAGGCCGTCCAATGATTCCAGCTTTTTTGATTGGATGGGGATTTTACAGTCCTGGCACGGCCACAGATGACTTTATTTATGTCAGAGCATTTCATGTGTTCATTGCTATCGGTATGTTACAAGGATTTCAAGTAATATAACAGAAAGTGTTTCTGAGTAGAGACACCTACTCAACCTTTAATGTTACTGTTTAGACCTAACATGCCAAGCTGAACCCCCGACCTGTGTTAATCTCTTGTTTAATGTCACAACACTATGAATTGTGGGTAATTCTATCAGGTAAAGTCTACAGAAATGCAGACTTTGCGGGATTGGGCCTGAAGTTCTCTTGGTATACCTCCCAATTAGATTTAGATTTAATTTCCCTATATGCTTAATAACAATTATTATTATTTATGCATTTCATGTATTATTATTTTACATGATAATTGTAGTCCAGTAATACAACTGATACAGTAATATCAAAAAAACTTTACTAGCAGCATATTATTTCAACTTAAATGTAATAAAAGCAAACTAACCTAAACAAACATCTTTGGCTGAGTGGGAAAAACAACCCTGATTGGAAATGTTACTGACTCTTCGAGCCCACAGAATTCATAAACAGTTACTGATTGGTTTGGACTCACAGTAACCGTTGACCGACTGTTGTGTAGTTGAGGTATTTGTGTCGCTCGTAGTTTGAACATGCAAACAATAAATGTTCATCTGGAAACCTCACAATTGTTTTGTCTTGAACATTGTGAACCATCCTTTGAGTCAGTTTGCTCCTGTTGTGCATACTGTATGTTTAAACATGTATTCATATAATGAATTCTACATACATTTTAGGTGTTGCCCAAGATATTGCCTTCAGTGGATGTAGAGCTGATAAAGGGAAGATCACGCTGCATATATATTACTCAAGACTTCAATCATACTGCCTGGCTTCATAGAAAACACCTTCTGCCAGTGACAAGTGATAGGTTCCCATCATCAGCAAGCTCCAGTTCTAAAAAGTGAAGTCCATGCTGAAGTGCCATAAACTTGCATTCTCTCCACTAGCCATCAGGGCGCGACTCCCCTGGTTGTAAAAAGAATCTGATTGTATAGAAGTCAATGAGAAAATGGTCCTACTTCTCTCCATTCATCCATCCATCCATTGTCTACCGCTTATCCTGTATTCAGGGTTGCGGGGGGGCTGGAGCCGATCCCAGCTGTCATTGGGAGAAGGCAGGGTTCACCTGGACAGGACGCCAGTCCATCGCAGGGCCGACATGTAGAGACAAACAACCATTCACTCTCACATTCCTACTTCTCTCTTGATGTATTATCTCAGTAAACATTGTAAACATGAGTTTATGTTCTCAATCTCTAGTTTCAAGTCTTCTTCATTCCAGCATGATGTTCATTTAGTACATTATGGTCCATTTAGAGTCCAACAGACCAGAAAGCTGGGGATGCTTTAGGGGCGGGGCTACCTGCTGATTGACAGGTCGCTACCACGCTACCAATGCAGTTAGCTACTAAGATGACTTTAACACTAAGCTGTAAAGTTGACCTTGAATTATGAAGCTAACTTTGTTAGCAGCTTCACACCAGAATCCAGATGGATCCAGATCCAGTAAGAGTGCTGGTCTGTTGCTTGTGTTCATCAGATCCACCTGTCGCTCCTCCAAAATGCTGAATTTGATTCTTCAAAACCGTAGTCCACAAACCAACGGGTGATGTCACCATGACTACGTCCACTTACAGTCTTTGTTTTGTCTTCTATGTTAAATTTATACTTTAAAGAGTTTCAATGAAGATAAAGAAATTAGACTACAGGCTATTTACCTACTAACTGGAAGATACAAATACATGCATATGTAATGTATAATGACTTTCACGAATTTCACATTTTTTTTAAATGCAAGAAAACTGAAAAATATAATGCCTCATGTGTCAAACAGTAAAAACTGACAGGTCAGCCAATGCTAATATCACAATTTGTGGTTTATTACCAAGGGGTTCAATGTACACTGTAATATGAATTCATAGAAAAAAGCTATTTATTAATGTACAAATTACAAATACATCAGCTTGTTTTCACCACTCATTTGTTTAAATGTACATAAGTTTCTTCTCTCCCATTGCTGTCCCATAGCAGCTTTACAACCTGGCAAGACTTTGCAGTAAAACGCAGATAAGAGAAGTATGAAAAATAAAAATGCATATCAGTCATCTCAACATCCATACGTGTTTTAGGAAGGAAGAAGGGAAGCAATACCAGGAAATTAAAAGTCTTTCAGTTCTTTGTAAGACACATGAAACTTGGCATTGTCTTCTGTCCCAGAAAACAAGTAGTTTTATGTTTGCACCATTCTTAGGAAACGGACAAAATCCCACAAAAAAAGCTAATTCAATACATTTATCAGCAACTTTCTTTAGAACATCAAAAAGTCTCCTACAACATTAAGTTCCCATACAACAAAACTGCACTCTCAATGACATATCCATGGAGCATTTTTTTTCTGGAATGAACGGTCTCAGTTTAAAACACAAAACTAAATAAAAAATGTGACAAAAGGTTAGGTTAGGTTTAGTAAGAGTTGGTTTGACTGTCGATGAAGCTAAAAGGAGACAAAGAACCGGGTGGAAGTCCTGTATTAACTCGTCCCCCATCCAGACCTCCTCCCTAAGCACACTAGCTTGAAACTAATTTGTGATACAACAAGAAAAACGTTAATGAATATGTTTAAAAATACCTCTCCCTCGATACATAATACCCAATGCAGTTTAGTTGTGTGGCCGTTGTTAGGAGACTTGGCTGACATATTACAGGATTTGGTGACGCTGTAGTGCAGAAACAAGCTTTTCTTTATAGCAGGCAATGAGGAAGAGAGACCAGACAGCTGGCCTCTTCACAGAATTAAATATCCACAATCACTTTGACTGGGTAGAAAATAACAACTGGATCCCCCAGCACAAGTCCATAGGGTTTGTCGATACGTTAAATGAGAAAAAACGGCCCCTAACACACATAAAACACAATTAGAAACAAACTTAGAAAAGCAACACAACAAAACATACATTTTATACAATTCCGTGTTTCTATCCCCCACTTAGGCACCACGTAGTAGATTAAGTTGAATCTTCATCTCAAGTAAATTACGGTTTGTTTCATGTAGTGTGTCTCTTATACAGTGCAGAATATATGGGCTTCGATTAAGTAGGTGTCTGCGTGTATGTGTGGTGTTTCTGTGTATGTTGTATTTCTATACTTTTAAGGACCACATGTCCCCTCAAGGATTACAAAACGTGATAAAGCTCTTGAAGACATACTAGTTCATCCATACCTCTTTGAGATTGGCATTTTAAATGTGAAGGTAAGAATACGAGGATTAGGTAAAGGTCAGAGTTTGTAGCACCTCTTAATGTTATGCATGCACCATAGTTGAACCTGTTTCACCAGGGACTCCATCAAATGTTGTGCTCAGAAAGTGATGAGTTACACAGTGAGGACTACAAGTACTTTGCTAGAGATTTGGGTGAGGATTCTTTCAAACAAGACGTCCAGGCTATGCTAGCAGCGGGGCTCATGGGATGGCAATTCCGGCTGACCTTGGTGACCCCAAAGCTGTGTCCCGACCCAGGGTCCGTCCGTCGGAGGCTGCATTTCAAGACCGAATGCATCACAAGACTGTGAGAGGATCCAACTGATGATGACCTAACCCTATCCCAAGATTCATTGCGTACCAGTGACGATTGGATTTTTTTCTCAACATGGCGTCTGAGCAGCAGAATACACTCTCTCAGTCTGAAATATACAATGAAGGATATATCCTCCATCATATGATAAAATAAAAGAATCAAATATAGAATAGATCTCTGGCTCCATTTGAATCAGTTAGTTGCTTGCCAACAGGAAATACTCTGTAGACCGGACCGTCTCATTTCGGAGACTGCTCGGTTTGGCCTTCGTGGTCGACATAGACCGCTGAAGCACGTCTTCAAAGGATGGACTCTGACTTGGGACACAGCTTCTGTCTTTCCCTCTAGCGCCACCAAGAGGTTGACATTTGTGTTTTTTGGTTAAAAGAAACTATGACATGCATTGCCTTGAAATGTAGTTCAGACATGGCATGTCCCCCAGAGGATGTTTGTAAAAACTTTGATTCTACCTTGTGCAATCATCAGGGCTGAATTATATTAGTGTCCAATATTTTGGTTTATGACTACTTGCATCCAGACTGCAATTAATGTTTAATGTTAATAAAAAAACACACCAAGACAGTAATCATTGCAAACATTATACCTGCGTGTGGTTGTAGACTTATCAGCTGTCCTGATTTACTACCTGTCACACTACACTTACCCTTCGTCTCACCATATTATACATAATACCCTCAAAACTTCCTATTGGAATGAAAAATCGGTCATTCTGGCATGTATCCTACGTTTGTAAAAATGTTCTCATTGATATATGAAGAGATCTGGAATGGTGCAGCCAGCTGTCTTGCTTTAGCCTCATTTCACTGGTTGAAAAACGCTTTATAAATAAAGTTTAGTATCATTAAAATGTTGCCAACATTCTGGAAGACTGCTTCCAGTCTTTCCACTAACAAGCCTGATGACCTCCGGGCTTTAGCTCTACCATCTAAAGATTCACACCAAACACAAAGCACATGTGCTGTCCTGTCTGAGCTCATGACATCATCCCAGCTGGATCCACTGGATCTAGCAAGACACACGTCGGCTAGTTTACCAGAGCTGGATGAACCTAAAATAAACTATTTAGCTGTGATTTAATAGCAATAAACAGATAAAAGGATGCTGAAATAACTCCATAATGATGGTGATCAGTAAAAAGTCTGAAGTCATGCTTTGTTAGGTCTGTCTGCAAGACCACAAGATAACTACATTTAAAATACCCATCCATTTGTCCACATCGTAGATGACCGGATGAGAATCTCAATGCTGATAGGCTTTTCACAGCGTCACACCTGAGTTAAAATATTTAAATTTGCGAAAAATTCTCTTTGCATTTGGTGTGAACACAGCATTAGTGCATATCCCAAAATGTCAAACTATTCTTTTAAACAAAGACACTAAAGCAAGTTGCAATGTTAACAGTGTAGTATTCTGAAAATTAATTAAAAAAAACTGCTTTTGGGCAAAGATTGTAAATAGATTTTCAACCATTTAAAGGTAGACCGCTGATTTTGTTATATGACCCCTAAATCTCAAACTTTCCTCTGGGTCACTTATAATGATCAGCTGTGAAGTGTTAAGGTATGTGCGAGTCCTGCTGGACACTTTAAAAGAAGCTGGCTGTTCATCTTTAAGGTTTGGATTTTGCAGTGGCTGAATGTCAGTGGACGTCCTCACAAGTATAGTAATACAAGCTTGTGCGTGTGGTTTTAGTGTCTCTTATCGCCCCCTAGTGTCCGCCCATGCTCGCTGTCTGTGTTGGTGTTGGTGCCTCCACACAGTAGTTGGGTTTGTCAGAGGCTTTGAAGCCTGGCAGACACACACACTGATAGGAGCCCACTGTGTTGATGCACTTGGCATTTTTGCACAACGACATCCGATTGTTTAGCTCTGAACACTCGTTCACATCTGTGGAGAGAGGAGGACGGAAATTACACCAAACCGTGACATATGAACAAGTCCTATTGTGTTATAGTTGTGTGTAGCTGCTGTCTCACCAACGCAGGTCATGCGGGACAGGTCCAGGGTGTATCCGTCGAAGCAGTCGCAGGTGTAGCCCTCCTGGACCCGGACACAGCGGCCGTTCTCACAGCCGTTAAGTATCCCACACTCCTCTGCTCGCAAACCCTCAAATGCTTTGAATGGAGCTGTAGCACAAAGAGACAAAGAGACACTTCCTTCAACTGAAAGCCAATGTATCCTTTTGTGTTATGAGTATACACAGTGACTGCCCTCTACTGGTTGAAACCTAGCTATTGAATTGAATTTTGCTATTGGGCTGATCTGGAGACAGGTGATGGATAAGACGGCAGCTGGAGTCACCAGCCATCCCCCCCCCCCTCCTGTATAATTAGCCTGGGAATCACTCATGCCAATGCAAATGATAACCTTGCATTCACATAGGTGACCTCAAATTCTGTGGCCCTGAACCCTCAGGGACTTAACTGACGTCACCTGGTAAACGGTGTGTGAGAGGCTGTGAGGCTCTGAAATGGTAAATACAAATGGGACAGCACTCAGCATGTCTTTATTTCGATGACACAAAATACGTTATTTCATAGTGTTGGTTTTTATTTCACATGTTTTACAGCCTGATCTGAACGTCTTCCAGACTCTTATCATCCCAGACCAGACGGACCTGTCAAATCATGTATTTACTTGTTTCAGTTCAAACGGCTTCAATAAGCTATAAACTATGTGTGTAATAACAAAAATAACAATAATAATAATAAACCAGGTGTGTAATATAATAATAATAATGATAATAATAATAATAATAATAATAATAATAATAATAATAATAATAATAATAATAATAATAATAATCATCATCATCATCATCATAACCAGGTGTGCAATATAATAATAAAGTGGAAATGTAATATTCCACACATGCGCCATCCTCTTTGTTTACCTTTTTTTAATTCCTATGAACTGTGGGTAATTCCCTCAGGCAAAGTGAGTATCGATGCTGACTGACAGAAAGTAGGCATAAAGGGCTCAAAAGGTCTGCGAGCGAGTCCTCGTGTACCTGACCATGTGACAGTGGGTCAGACCTGAACCCTCAGGGACTTGAACAGGAACGCGCATCAAAGACCGTGAGTCCGTGACATTGGGATTGAGCCCAAGACTCAGTCTGAGACCATCATCCTTTAAAGGAGCTCATTCTAACATGTTGTTACACTTATTGTCAGAAGATGGCAGCAAAGCGCTGTGAAAGTCAGTGTCAGAGAAGCTGAACCTGCATGTTTATGATATCATGATCAATAATAAATTGCTGTGCAACTTACAGTGCATTGTGCTTCACAACAGCATAACCATCCAAATATCTGTAGATTCCCAGTATAATATAATAATACAAGGTCAGATGCCAGTTCATAAGGTGAGTCACTCCAATACAAACAGCCTGCTAATCAACCCGACCATGCAGGTCAGCAGCGGTTCTAGAGGTGTTGGTTCAACTGTGAACTCCTTTTGGAGGCTGCTGTTTGTGCTTAAAGGTCATTAAAACAACTCCTTTGATATGGTCAATGATGGTAGTTAACTCCTCCAGAAGTCATCCAATTCTTAGTAAGAATACATTTAATAACAGGTTAACTATTTAAAAAAACTACATTGTCACTTAGCTTCCAAACAAAGTTTCACTACATTTACGTTTCACTTTTTTAAAATGTCTATTAGTATATTTCTTTTAATGATAGTTTTTAATGGTGCATGTCCTGTGTGGACATTAACCTCTGTGACATGGCTGCCATGAATGACGAGACTAAAACATAAAACAGCATGTAAGTAATAGTAAAGCAGGGAGATTTTCTTCATTTCATTACAAGAACAAAAGGTTGGGAGATTTCTTTGACTGCTATCTGGGCAAAGTAGAGACCTGATAAAGTCCATTTCACAAGCAAAGAATCCTGTGTTTCTGTGCTAGAGTGGCAATGTCCCGCCCCTTCCTCTGGACCACCATGCAACCTTATTTAGATTTTTTTTACAGTACCCAAGAGATAAATCATTTTCTGATCCCGTTTGAATTGTCTCTGTCTCTCTGTGTGTTGGGTAGGCTACCAGGATCAGTGTTTCCCCTAGAATTTTTTTCAGGCCCGGTGGTACCCACCGAAAAAACCCTAAACAGACGAGACGCGTGGGATGGTGTATTGGTGCAGTTGGATTAAGTCAGGTGGCACAGCAGTCTGCAATTCTGCAATTATTATATTTGCATTCAACATTTTTGTTCAACCAGAGTGTATTCAAGATCACAAGGAGAGAGTGACTTATTTAGGTGCTGGTTGATGGAAATGATCAGGGTCCAGAAAAATATGGCTGGAAAATGATGAGCATCACATTAATAGCTACAGATACTGTAAAACACTACAACGACATATGAGTGCATATATTGTCTTATTTTATCAAGTCAAATATAAGTTATAGGTTTACTCAACAGCAGTTAACTCAAAGTTCCACATCTTATCAAAAACAATCCTCCCCCCCGGGGAGGGGGGGCAAACGGGCTTTGGCCGGTTATACGTCATCACGTCCTAATACTACACACACATGGCGTGATGTTGTTTTTAAGGAGCGCCGTCTCTGCTTATATTTCTCGACAACAATCGACCTGCATCAGCGCATGTGCGCACGAGCGGATCTGTGCGAGCAGGCAGCGCGAGCGCAGCGGGTTTTGGACGGAGACACACAGCGGCATTTTTATTATGTAAAAATAAATAATAATGTAATGTAATAAAATAAATATTATGGACCCTATGGACCGGTCCCGCTCACACCACGAGTCTAAAGAGTGCAACAGCTTATCAAAATACAGTGTCAACGTTCCGTGTTTTCAAAGTAGAAAGCGACATCGTGGTGGTTTAACGAGGCGGAACGGCATCAGAACAACATCAAGCCCGTACACGAAGAAAAAAGTAGCGGGAGCGCGCGGCGAGGATTGTTGCGGCCGCGCGTCTTGCGGAGCAAGTCTGCTGTGCTGCGCGGAGGCGCTCCTAGTGTAAATGATTATTGATTTATGAATGAATTGATAGGTGGCTTATTTTTGGTAGGCCTATATTGATTTTTTTTTTGGCCTGGCGGCAGGTCTCCTTGGCCTGGCGGGCCGCCAGGCCTGTACAATGGTAGGGGAAACACTGAGGATGTAACATTACTATAACAACAGGTCTCTCTGTGTGTTGGGTACCAGAATGTAACGTTACTATAACAACAGGTCTCTCTGTGTGTCGGGTACCAGGATGTAACGTTACTATAACAACAGGTCTCTCTGTGTGTTGGGTACCAGGATGTAACGTTACTATAACAACAGGTCTCTCTGTGCGTTGGGTACCAGGATGTAACGTTACTATAACAACAGGTCTCTATCCTTCTTTCTCTTCCTGCTAAAAAAAACGGTCGCTTTATAAAACACATCAGCTAAATTAACGTTACATTAGTGATGGAACGTAGCTAAGCTAGCAAGCTAGCTAGCAAGACAAGCTAACGTGTTGGTGAGGTACGTTGTGTGAGACCAGAGATGTAGTTCACTGAGCGGTTTCACACTAAACTAAATGATATGACGACAAACCTACGACACTCTGAGACTTTCTGGACTTGAAACATTATCTTTTAAATTGACAAACATCACATATGGAATTCATGGTCCAATTCAAAGAGGGTAAAAATTGATTTGTATTGAACGCGAGGAACACTGGAAGGGGTGTGACTCTATTCCTCTGTTAGTATGAAAATACAAATACTCACGCTCCTCGTTGTCGTAGAAAGGCAGTGCACCCTGCTGCTCAGACGAAGGTGAATAGTCTGGGCTCAATTCATATTCGTGGATGGGGCCGGCAACGAGGGCGTCACGACCGTACGGCCGCCGGTTGACAATGTTACACATGGACGCATAATCCTCTGAGAGAGAGAAAAGACAAGCTCGGTTCAATGAGAAATATCAGGACCTGCCAGGTTCTGTAATAATTAGTGTAATAACCCAGAGATGACGAGGCGCCTCATTAATCATGAGCTTTGATAGAGTTGAATTAATAACAATGGATTTTAATTTACCATTGGTGGGTATGACGAAATTTAACTGCTTACATAATTCAGGATTACACTCACAAGTACAACGCTAAATATTTTATTGTTAGTATCAACGATGTAAATGAAATTTGATTTTTAAAAGGCACAAGTTTGTTTTACTTCTATTTAAGTAAACATTACAGCCCTGGACTTCCGTACTAATAATCCTAGCAGTTATTTTTTCATCTTCTGTATTACATTTACATCCGAATTGCACATACTTGGTTAAAGCTGAAGAATTTACCCACTGTAATGGAATCAGGTTGGCGGCCAGTTTACCGAATGAGTCCCCTTGTGTTAGTGCTGGCAAACAACGCTCATCCAACCCACCAAACATTGTGCTGTATCTGAGCCTCCCCGAGCTACATACCGGTGTTTCTGGAGGGACACAGGGCACAGTCCATGCCCCAGGCCTCGCCGAACAGACAGCAGCACTCTGTGTACGTGGTCTTCCTGTCGGGACCCAGCGGCCGTGTGCATGTCATGCTTTCTGTCACCGTCTGCCAGCAGATCCCCTGGTAGTCTACCTGCTCCCCCTCGTGTAGCTCTGCTAACAAACACACACACACACACACACACACACACACCATATTACTGCATAATGCAGCGTTGTATGAAAATGCCCTGCTTCCATCCAAATTCTCCATTCATTCAAATATGATTTATACCAAATACAAATAAATGAAATATTTCAATGCAAATGTTCATTTTTATGGAGGTTGCAGTCTGGCAAGTCCTTTAGATTATGAGATTCACTACATTTCAAAAAGTTGAACATGTTTTTGGTTCGTACTTTATGGTTGGAGATGAATAAATGTAGAAGGTCACTAACTGTTTAGTGGGATTAATATAACTTAGTTATAAGACATATCTTACATCAGAAGTATATTTAACAGAGGGCAAGACAGAAATAACGAAATATATGTTGGGACCTCACCAGTAGGACTACACAATGCGGCCTACAAAAGCCTACACATGCGGCCAGAACAAAGGGACAAAGGGGATTAAAAACTACACCGCCATTTTAGTTTCACCTCGCACCTGGGTGCGAAGTGTAACGTCACACAACTGGTGCCCTATTGGCTGACAACCGCAGGTACCCCAGGGGGTCCCCGGGAACAGCCGTGAGCTTTATAAACCGGCACCGCCTTAAGAACACGCTCTTGCTCTTCCTGCTTCCAGCTCTCTCCACCAACAGGAGGTGGTCTCCCGTTCCGCAGCATACCGCTGCAACAGGAGACCAACTGATAACGTCTGCAGCGTTTCCTTTGTCCTAGGCCACAGTCTTCTCCCCGTTTTCCTGATCCTGAGAAATCGCCACGACCGAGCGATTATCTCTGTGTTCTCCCGCAGAAGAGGAACAAAACCGGTTCCTGCCTTCCAGCTACCAGACGCTGTCTGAAGTAAGCTGACTAAATCGCCAAGCTGCGATTATATTGCCGCCCGCGGAAGAAAGAAACACAAACTGTTTTCTTTATTCGAGTTTGATCAACGAGAGGAAACACGCTCCGCTCTCGTCTGGACTAAGCCGACTCATCACGTCCCCCGCTGCCGCCGGGGCCCACGAACTACCGCCGCGTTAAGGAACGCCGTCATCGCCAGGACGGACTCACAACCTACGCAACGACACCAGTAAGAGGCTATCAGTCTGGGCAGAGACATAAGTTTGATAGTGTAGGATATGCTTGTAATTCTTGTTAACGTGTTTTAAGTTTTGGTCACGGACCGCCGAGTCCGTTGCTTTCCGTGTTGTATTTGAATGCTGATCGTGTACCCACGCCGCTGGGTTGATTTCTGTAACGGTGTTCTTGACTAACCTCAGCCATATTCGCGAGCTCAGTAAGCGTCTACGATCAGTTAAAAGACCAGTCCCGCTGAATGAACGCCAGTTCATTCACGAGCTCCCGTGTGATGGTAACACGCCTCCTGAGCCTTAGAATATTGCGCGCGCATTCCCCCCTCTCTTTGTTTGTGTCCCGCTAACACACACGCACATACCACACGTGTCCTACGCCAGCTGTTTCCGGCGGACGCTAAGGACATAGCTCCATCCGGTGGCTGTACCCGGGCATCTCTCGCTCGCGCGATCCTATCGGACGTCAGTGGCTCCGCCCCTGAACGCTGTGAGGGATAGCTCCATCTGGTGGTCGCGCCCGGCCATATCACTCTCTCTCTCGCTCTCTCTCTCTACACACACGCACACAAGCACACGCACACACACAGACACTCCACGTGTGTCTCTCCCTTTGTTTAAGCTTAGCTTTGTGTGTTAGGTAGTTAGGTAATAAGGCTTTGTTAATTGCAGTGTTATTGATTGTGATCATTATTACTGATTTTAATAAATCTTATTATATTATAACTAGCGGTCTCTTGTGCTTGTTGTGTATATGTCACTGGATAACAGCAGGTTGTGAAGGCTAGTGCTTGAATTTCACGCCTTTTTAATTGTTAGATTGTTTTTATGCTTCCATGCGAATGATCACGATGATTGGCATGTGAGTATAAAACCTTTATATTGAGACTGAATACAGTTTTAGGTTATCTTTTCCCTGATCCCAGGGTGGTGCCCCGTTTATTCATGATTATATCATGATAATATATTAAATATAATTATTAATACCGATAATCATATTGATATTGATAGTTAACTGTTGATAACCAAATCTGCTCCTGCTACTACCCCAACATATATATAAATACAAATAAAAAGAATATTTGAGCAGGAGACATTTTCTAAGCAAAGAGCAGATATAGGTGCATTCTGATGATTAAAAATCTGATTTCTGTAGGAACTGTAACCGTAGCCTTGGAGCTTCAACCTCTCAGCTTAGCATCATGACCAGATTACTCCCATGTACTACAAGTATTAACGATGGCCAGGAATTTGTCTTTTAAGGGGCCAAAGTTTGACTACGTTTGGACTATATAAATTTTACAAAGACTTCACAATTGAAACTAACTTGGATCAGGAGAATTTCCATTCATTTTTCAAATTCAAGCATTTCCTGGAGGGACATCATTAGACTGTGTGCATAAGATACTAAAGGTCTTTCTTACCAGCCACCTCAGGAATGAAGACACACTGGTTACTGTTGGGATCCAGCACCATGGGATGTGTACAGAAACACATGTATGAGCCATCTGTGTTCAAACAGTGTCCACCAGCACACACCGACTCATCCAGACACTCATTGATGTCTGCAGCACAGAAAAGACATGTCATGGATAAAAGACTGTTTGTTATTTAGCTATAAATAACTTGAGTGCTGAAAACTCACTGTTACTCACTTTTTGTCACTCTTATATAGTGAAAACAGAATTTCCATGAAATATGAACTAATTAAGAGTTTCTTCTTAAAAGTGAAGATTATGTTTGCTTAAGAATATTATTCAAATTTACTCAAATTGAAATTAGTTCCTTGTGAATTTAAATGTCATACATAACATCAATCCCTTCTAATTCAGTCCATCATGTCTCAAATTTACAGTAAATTACTGGACATTATTTTTTAATACTAACTGTGTTAAGTATTAAGTAACTATTGTTTTGTCAGTCAACGAATGTGAAGTTACAGCTGAATATTACTGTTATTTATGCTGAATTACTGTATTCTACTGTATCTTCACAGGAGACTGTTATTTAGGAGCAGCCCTTGGACTGGATGTAGGGAAACCCCTCTCCTTTCACAATAGTTTACAGTAATCATGGCTGTAATAGCCACCACGCCTTGCACTCACTTCACAGGAAAAAATGTAGCAGATTTCCAGTAATCATGGTGGTTGTAGTAATCCCAGTGGCTGCTGGGACAATACCAGAATTCAAACAATGGGCAAGCAGCGTGATGGAAACAGCTTTGTAGGAGCTTAGCAGGGCGAATAACAGCCACAAGAGTGAGGGAGTTTTCACAAATAGTCCTCTTCTTCTTCTCTAACTCTGTTTCTAGTCCACTTCAGATCTGATGGGACTGTTTCTGTTCACACTATAGCTCCTCCCTTTATCACTCGGCAGGTCAATGATGTTTAATGTTGCTTCAACAACGCTGAGCTCATTCTCTCTGAAATATCTAGTTGATATTCACATGAAAACATCTCCTTCAAACAACTGAACTTCATGATAACGTGGTAATATTCAGCCAATACTGTTTGTGACTGAATAGAGCCTGAATGCCTCATTATATATCTCAATGGAACCTCTATGAACGTTGTTAGCTGTAGGCTCCATTTTTTAGCCAATCAGGACTGAGCTCCCCACAGCAGCTTCTGACGAGTTCAACACAGATTTCCTGTTCACATTGGAGATTGGTGGCTAGAAAGTGTTGTGCTGGCTAAAATACGATGTCAGAGGCCAAAGAGAACCTGGAGTGTGTTGTCTTCCCAATGAACAGGTTTGGGAAACTGGAACGTGGACTCTTCATATATGATGGAGGGATGAATTACACTCTATCAGCTATCAGTACAGCACCATTCTGAAAAAAGGGGGACTAAGTCCTGCACACTACTCCACGCCACTATTTATTCAAGGACAGTGTTTCGATCCTGCTTCTTCCTCATAATATTACCACATATTACATTTTCATATTGGTGTGTAACACCCTGACCTTTGCACTCCAGCTTGACGGGGTCGTAGTCCTGTCCGGTCTTGCAATGACACTCGTAGCTGCCCACAGTAATTTTATGACCTGACGATCCAAGCAGGACCGAAACACTTTCCTTGAATATATTGTGGAGTGTACAGGCATCCCCTTTTATCTTAAGTCTTTATATATGCACAAACAAGTTCTTACTAGATTTATTATCTCAGTAAACATCGTCTCAATCTCTAGTTTCACGTCTTCTTCAATCCAGAATGATGTTCATTTAGTACATTATGGTCCATTGTATACAGACACACATGTCTGTCCATATCTGTCTATATTGCTCATACTACATAATTGTATTTATTCTGTTTTACAATGTTACTGTAAACCACTGTACTGTAAGCCACTTAACGTTATACTACACTGCACTACATGTCATATACTGTTAACATAACTATATACTGCTCACTTTGTACTTTCTGCTTTTTTTGCACTTCTGGTTAGACACTAACTGCATTTTGTTGTCTCTGTACTTATTCTGCACAATGACAATAAAGTTGAATCTTATCTAATCTAATTTAGAATGAAACAGACCAGAAAGCAGGGGATGCTTTAGGGGCGGGGCTACATTGTGATTGACAGGTCGCTCCCACGCTAACAATGCAGTTAGCTACTAAGATGACTTTAACACTCAGCTGTAAAGTTGAAATTGAATTATGAACTTTGTTAACAGCTTCACACCAGAATCCAGATGGATCCAGAGGCAGAAAGGAGCGGTTCACACTGAGACACGTCATGAGAAACATGTCCGTTTCTCATAGACTTCCATGCAATCAGACTTTTCAGAACTGGAGATTGCCACTTGGATCTGACAGCAACTTATCAGCTGACAGAGTCTACTGACAGTCTTTAGGGTTCAGCTTTACGGGTTGGTGTGTATCACGCTGACCTCTGCACTCCAGCTTGACGGGGTCGTAGTCCTGTCCGGTCTTGCAGTAACACTCGTAGCTGCCAACAGTATCCAAACAGTAGCCTCCTTTACACACTTCCATGCCAAACAGTGTGCATTCATCTGCATCTGCAAACAGACAGAAAGAAGGCAGATCATGTTGCATGTTCACAAATTCCGTTGGTTATTAAAGTGTTACAATTGAGAGCCAGGTGTAGTGCTTCTATGGCTTCATGTAGAAGTACATGTGGAGTATTGCGATGACATATATTGGAATAATGTTTAATTTGTCAACATCTTCTTTATATAATCAATAAAAAATACATTTTCCACTCGGTTCATCTCACTTCAATGACCTTGACTTTGTTTTGACCAACTTCCTGTCAATCTTGCTGACTTTACCCATGACCACATCACAAAAACCCAGCACTATCTAGTGGACTTAACAAGCAAGTCTTACCGTAAGTAAATAAGTAAATAATAGTAAAAGAACAGATACAATAATGTCACATACAATATTGAAATACTATCAATTACATAAATTTTCCCCCACCCAGAAACATTAACATATACTGTATGTTTAATCTGCATATAGCATTCATATAGCATCAGTATACAGACACAAACAACTATGAAATGTGATAGTTGCAGACAGTGTCATCAGTTTGGACTGAAAGCATCATTTACATGCCAAAAAAAATAAAACTGTTGACATCACGGAAAGAATAAAACAGTGTAGCTGATGATGTTTAGTCTTACCTTTGTAGCTGTCAGCTGTGGGTACTCCATACAGTGAGTCTCCACTGGGAATAAAACCTCTTCCAGATGGACACAACTGATTGAACTGGTCTGAAAGGACATGGAGGTTTGGACATTAAGGGTCCATCGCGCAAAGCAAGGCAAAGCAATTTTATTTGTGTCATACCTTTCAAACAACAAGGCAATTCAAAGGGCTTTACCAAAAACAGTAAAAGCAAATACAAAAATAAAAAAATGAATATATAAGGAATAGAAATTAAAGTGCAGTATAAGCAGTTCATGAATTGTATTGTTTACTGAAAGGCAGTGGCAGACAGAAAAGTCTTCATTCTTGATTTAAAAGAGATTTGCAGCAGACCTGCAGCGTATGTGGTGCGTAGAAACTGAAAGCTGCCAACCAACCAACCATCCATTTATCAATCCATCCATCCATCCATCCATCCATCCATCCATCCATCCATCCATCCATCCATCCATCCATCCATCCATCAACCAACCGTCCATTTATCAATCCATCCATCCATCCATCCATCCATCCATCAACCAACCATCCATTTATCAATCCATCCATCCATCCATCAACCATATATGTAACACTATATTGCCAAAAGGCTCACCTGCCTTGACTCCCATATGAACTGAAGTGACATCCCATTCTGAATCCATAGGGTTTAATATGACGTCGGTCCACCCTTTGCAGCTATAACAGCTTCAACTCTTCTGGAAGGCTTTCCACAAGGTTTAGGAGTGTGTTTATGGGACTTTTTGACCATTCTTCCAGAAGTGTATTTGTGAGGTCACACACTGATGTTGGAGGGAAGGCCTAGCTCTCAGTCTCCACTCTAATTCATCACAAAGGTGTTCTATCAGGTTGAGGTCAGGACTCTGTGCAGGCCAGTCAAGTTCATCCACACCAAACTCTCTCCTCCATGTCTTCATGGACCTTGCTTTGTGCACTGGTGCACAGTTATGTTGGAACAGGAAGGGGTCATCCCCAAACTGTTCCACAAAGTTGGGAGCATGGAATTGTCCAACATCTCTTGGTATGCTGAAGCATTCAGAGTTCCTTTCACTGGAACTAAGGGGCCAAGCCCAGCTCCTGAAGAACAACCCACACCATAATCCCCCTCCACCAAACGTTACACGTGGCACAATGCAGTCAGACAAGTACCGTTGTCCTGGCAACCGCCAAACCCAGACTCGTCCATCAGATTGCCAGATGGAGAAGCGTGATTGGTCACTCCAGAGAACGTCTCCACTGCTCTAGAGTCCAGTGGCGGCGTGCTTTACACCACTGCATCCAACGCTTTGCATTGCACTTGCTGATGTATGGCTTGGATGCAGCTGATCGCCATGGAAACCCATTCCATGAAGCTCTCAACACTGTTCTTGAGCTAATCTGAAGGCCACATGAAGTTTGGAGGTCTGTAACGACTCTGCAGAATGTTGGTGACCTCTTTGCACTATGTGCCTCAGCATCCGCTGACCCCGCTCCATCATTTTATTATATTTATTGCATTTAATATTTATTTTGGTAAGAAGCAGTAAGGGCCATTTATTTTGGCTCCCCCTTTTTCTCCTGTTTTTGTTAGTTTAGGAAGTTAGGATTAGACCTGGTAATTTAATGTGTTCCTTTTTGTTCCTCCCAGGGCAAGTTAGTCTGGTCGAGAAGATAGTTTCTTTTGTTTGTTATTCTGGCCTTGGTTCACCCTAAGAGATGCTTCAGTTTTTTTTTCTGTTTTACGTGGTGTTGACTTTGTCCTCCCTTTTGTACCATACACCTTTGTTCACTTTGAGTTGTGCCCAATAAAGATCAGCATTTTTGGTTGTGAAATGTTGTTCTCTGCTTCATTTATGTTGTGCCCCAGTTCCCCTAGCCTGGGGCACAACAGTGGTCTACCACTTCTTGTTGAGTTGCTGTCGTTCCCAATCACTTCCACTTTGTTCTAATCCCACTGACAGTTGACTGGAATATTTAGGAGTGAGGACATTTCATGACTGGACTTGTTGCACAGGTGGCATCCTATCACAGTACCACGCTGGAATTCACTGAGCTCCTGAGAGCGACCCATTCTTTCACACATGTTTGTAGAAACAGTCTGCATGCCGAGGTGCTGCTTTTATACACCTGTGGCCATGGAAGTGATTTGAATACCTGATTTCAATTATTTGGATGGGTGACTGAATACTTTTGGCAATATAGTGTATGTATATATCCATCCATTATTCTGTTATTGTCCAGCTTCTGTTCTCCCCTAACTCACCAGTGCCATTGACAGGACAGGGATGCACCTCACAGTTGTCACCCCATCCTGCTCCCAGTGTGCAGCAGCACTCCTGCAGGTTGACATGGCTGGTCAGCACACTCTCACACAGGTTCTCATCATTCAGATGATAGTAGCACTCCTTACGCTCCACAGGCGACACTGAAAGATGGATAAAGGAGGAGAGGTAGATAAGGATGAACAATGAGGAAATATAATACAAATCATTTAAAATCCATAGTTAAATATTCTCAAAGTGCAATGAGATATCAGCAAACTTTTGATAAGCTTGGTCCAGTAATGATCTACAACAAATTTGGTAGAAATTAGACCCATGGTCTAAAGGTGTGTTCACACCCACCGCACGCAAAGCAAATTTCGCCTTGCATTACTTGTGGAAGTTTGATGGTGGGATCATTTAAGGTTTTCCACTTTACTAGCACTAGATGTGATGAGGAGTAGGGGAGCTCCCCTCCATGTAGACACCAGCAACGTTTCATCCATCATGGCTGAAATCACCACTATTGCACTATTATGTCCCAGATCCACCAGGTAACCAAACACTGTCCTGTCTGAGTTTATGACATCATCCAGAGGTGCTCGGTGAATTTCACCAAGCTGGATCCACTGGATCTAGTTAGACACATGTCGGCTGGTTTACTACAGCTGGATGAACCCCAAATAAACTATTTAGCTGTGATTTAATATCAATATAATGAAACCAGGTCTACAGCCCGATGCCTTCAGGTTCCTTGTGACATGTCATTTGTAGAAGAGCTGAGGGTGGGTCACCTGTGGGAAAGGCCTCACACTTGGCCGTCGTCATGTTATAGTCTTGACCGCTTGGACACACGCAGAGGAAGGAACCGTCCGTGTTGACACATTGGGCTTCTCCACACACACTGCTCAGCAGCTCACACTCATTCACATCTGTGGAGAAGGAACACAGCAGGTCTGGTCAGTAGCCTCTTATCAGTCAAGAATAGGAAATGTTTTCACCAATCCTGCTACATATACAGTATATACTGTATATCCTGTAAAGAGACTTGAAAAGAAAAGACTATCATATGAAGATTTCAGGGCAATAAGACCTTAAAAATGGGAGTGATACAATGATTCAATGTCTCGCTGAGAGAGAGAGAGAGAGAGAGAGAGAGAGAGAGAGAGAGAGAGAGAGAGAGAGAGAGAGAGAGAGAGAGAGAGAGAGAGACGACCAGGTCTGAAGATCAGCAGAACAAACAGCAAACACAAATAAATGTCATCTAATGCGAGCCAGCATGGTGAGGTAGACAAGAAACTGTGGCCACTTCATACAGAGCAATGGCCCATCAGAACGAAAGGTTATTAGGCCTAAATGAATATTATGTTGGTTTATAAAGCAATGATAGGTAATAGATTAACCTCAGATAGATGCTACACTAATTGAGAAATGAATAAACATTAATCAATAAGCTTTCAACCTAAAGTAGGACCTCCTTTAAATCAGAATAATAACCTTTTAATGTAATATATAATATATTTTTTTACTATTGAGGGAAACATCCAACAACAAATGTAACTGCTGAACATCAGAACATTATATCAGTGAAGGATTCTACCTGCTCAAATCCTTTCATTCATATAGTTCTATACAGTTCATATATTCTTATTCATTCCATTATGTAATTGTATTTGTGTATTCATTTATATTGTCTGTTTACTAATTTTGAAGGTAGTCCAGTAAATATTTCCTTTTTAAAAAAACCTGATTTTTTTGATAAATTGATCATTTGATGTGTGTGTATATGAAATAATAAGTCACTGTACGCCGAGAACGGATTCTAGGACTGGCTGGCATCCTAAAAGGAATCTAATGTAAAGCTATGCTGCTTAAACTAATTGTGTCTTAGAGCTGAACCTGAGTGCTATCACTTTCCTTCCCGTTTTTACACTAATGTGTGGGTTTATGATTCATATTTGAGTTATTAATGATCATTACCGCCGCCTTTGGGGGAATGAAGCCCTGTAAAAGTAAGGAACCGGAGAGAGGAAACCAGAAAACGTTGGCTGATAAGAGGAAAAGCTGGAGGGGAAGGAAGACGGAGAGACGGAACACATTCTCAATGGTTAGTGGTTCACCACCACTCCTGGTTTTCAAGGATTGTGTGTGTGTAAGTGACTCCATCTGTGGTAGCCACAGTACAGTGATGGTCTGGCAGTGAACAGAGGCAGCTGGCTGGACTGAACTTGGGTGGGACCCAGCAGCACTGCCAAAGGACAGATGGGAAGTGTGTGTAAGTGTGTATAAAGTAATACTGTATTGAGGTATGTGAATACCACTATGCTGGTAGCTCTGTGTGTGTGTGTGTGTGTGTGTGTGTGTGTGTGTGTGTGTGTGTGTGTGTGTGTGTGTGTGTGTGTGTGTGTGTGTGTGTGTTTTGGTGGGCTTGGTTCCTGGCAGAATGTGTGTGTGGGGGAAGTTTTCTATCAGGGTTCAGCAGGGGAAAGTCTAGTCCTGCTGCAGCTAAACGGACTAGAGGGAGCTGCAGGGAGCCGGTCGGGATGGGGAGACCATCAGCTGAACATTTGTCCCATGTTTTCCTCATTGGGATAATGTGTCTGCAGTACTTGGCAATGTTGCTTTCAAAGATTATAATAATAAACTTTACAGCTCAGTGTTAAAGTCATCTTAGTAGCTAACTGCATTGGTAGCGTAGTAGCGACCTGTCAATCAGCAGGTAGCCCCGCCCCCTAAAGCATCCCCTGCTATCTGGTCTGTTGGACTCTAAATGGACCATAATGTACTAAATGAACATCATGCTGGATTAAAGAAGACGTGTATTAGTAGTTGTAGTCAGTGCTTGAATTGGAATAAAAAAGGTACTCTACCAGTACCAGTACTCTAAATCAGCAACTGCACAGCACGCACGCTTGTGGCTCTCATGGATACCATGTGTTTTTGCCTGGTTTACCTAGATAAACCCTATACTAGTTGCTTAGACAAACCATATACTAGTTGATCATTTTCACACACACATTTCTCTGTTAAAAAAAAAAAAAAAAAAAAAAACTTCAATCCATATCTTCAAATTTATTTTGTTCATATTTTTGTACAGGAAAATATTGTTTGTCTAAATGGATACAATGTACAGTGAGATGGCAACTATGTGTGGTTTTATTGTAGCTACTTGCTTTCTGCTTGCTTGTCTCTCAACTTGCTTGCCCTAGTCTGAGAGAGAGAGAGAGAGAGAGAGAGAGAGAGAGAGAGAGAGAGAGAGAGAGAGAGAGAGAGAGAGAGAGAGAGAGAGAGAGAGTGTGTGTGTGTCTTGGAATAAAGATATCACAACTAAATACTCACTCTTGAATTCCTCTGTCTAGTCCTCTCCATCCAGAGAGGGTGACCGGTTTTATTTTTCCATTTCTGCTCCCTGTACATAAATAGCGGCGGAGGTAAATAACGGCCGGTCTCTAATGGAGGCCGGGGCAAGTGTCGACAGGCAGCGTAATTTCCACGCTTCCCATTCATTGTCAGGTTCGCGTCGCAAAGATTTTGGCCTATATTAAAGGATTTACGGTATGCCCTGAAATGCATTCGACTGACGGCAAGTGTGGACAGACGGTGCGCCGCAGCCTCACGCAAGCTCTCGAAAATCTTTTAAACTGAATCTTGTCGATCTAAAATGAAGACAGATTCATCAACTGCATAGCTTATTATAGGTATCCACAACATGATAAAAGAACTACAATATGCGTACCTAGATGCGTCATGAGGTGGCGGTACGCTGTAAGAAGTAATGGTACGCAGATAGGTAAAGAAGAAGTCCCGGTACTGCGTACTGGTGAGTACCGGCCCAATTCAAGCACTGGTTGTAATAGGTGTGTGTGTATTTTCTTTTTTTTTTCCTTTTCTGTGTGCCTGTGTTTTCATTGGAGTGAGTGCTCTGCTAGTGTGAGGATCTAGTCCATCCAATCCAGCTGCTGCAATTGGCTGATGACATATGGGGTTGGCCAGCAGCTGATTGGATGATCCGCATTACCTGCGAGTTTAAATCTGCACCAGTTCTACACCATCCCGTCAGCACAGGGCTGGACTGGCCATCGGGCATATCGGGCATTTGCCCGAGGGGCCGATGGCGATTTTGGGCCGAGCCTTTTTTTTAAAATTTTTTTTACTAATGGTATTAGTGTTATTAAAGGAGTCATCACCTGGAAATCGCAATTTCTCTTGTTAAAACATGCATATCTGTGTTTGACCTCAGTTGAAACTTGCCTGAAAGGCTGGAGTTTGAAAGTGGCGCCGTTTTTTCGCTTCTGCTCTTTTTCCGAACAGGAATAGCACACAAGGGTGTGCATTCCTAAAGCACGAGATTTTGATTCTGCGCCTTCGGTGACGTCACCGTGGCGGCTACTTGCATAAGCCCACCCCTCTTTCACCACCCAACCCCGCCGTGTCCGCTACCTGAAATCGCCGAAGCGCCGCCATTATGTTTTGGAGTCTGCATGCAGGCAAGCCCCCCCGGCTCTGTCCTTCCTGCGGCGAATCAACGCGCGCCTCATTACATATTATACAATGCACATCCGGACCAGTCAAAACCTCGCGCGTAATCTCGCGTGATAAAATCGCGGTACGAAAAAGGGTCAGAACAAGCTCAATGTTTGATTAAATTATTATTATTTTTTTCTAATAAGTTTTACGAATTGATCCAAAGCGATCCAAGGGGGGCTGGATACGTATAAAACCAGGTGATGACTCCTTTAATGGTATTAGTCATGATACATATTCAGTGTTTCCCACACATTGAATGGACTTAACTAGCGGCTCTAATAATAGGCCTAAACAGGAGGGCAGCAGCGCTTATTATAAGGGGAAATCCTCGCGGCTGGTTTGGTTCATCAACGTTCTGTTTACCCCCGTCGCCATGGCAAGGCGTCCCCCCCGCCGACCCCCCTTTAGCTGCGCGAGTTTGACAGTGCGTGCGCGTATGTCAAAACCAAAACACCAAGGAAGGCTGAGGAATAGTCACCCACTTAATTTAATAATAATAATAGTCATAATAAACTAATAGTATAAAGCAGCCATCCCCAACCGTGCGGACCCAGTGACTAACTAATAACCTGCCATAAGGTGAAATAAAGAGTCGGTGAAGTTGAAAATATATTCACAGATTCGGGATCAATACATCTGAAGTGAAACGTTTTCAAACACAAATGATGCCTCTTCCCCACCGTAATATCAAAGACTACGAGCTACAAGGACCAAAACACAGATTTTTTACAAAAATCAGCTGTCCTCCGAGCTGAACGGAGAACATTGATCTCTATGTGCAGCCGGCAGCCGGGCGAGTGCGCAGGGACCGTCTGCAAATTACAAGACAAAAGCAAGACGCTGCAAACAAGAGGAAAACAATATTGTATAACAGTGTTATACAATATTGTTTTCCTCTAGTGCGCCACTAGTGCTGTTGTTTTTTGTTGTTGATCGAAATATTCTCCAGGGGCATTCAAATAAATAAATCGTTGATATTGGACTTATTTTCTTTCAAGCGTACATTTTTATCTGTCCCTCAACACAGGCTATGACTACTACTACTATCTGCTACTACAACCAACCTGGACATAATTTGGCCCTCAGTGAAAACTAATTGGGGAACCCTGGAAGGCTCAGCACTGTGTTTTAGTCATTTTTCTTTTCATCTTTTCTTGAATGCTTAAACTCCTCAACCCCATTTAGTATGTCAACATTTTGTATTAGTACCAGCAGTTTGTAAGAAATTGGTCAGTGATTAATGTCATATTTTGGTTCTCAAAATTCACCAAATTGATGCATTAAAATTAAATCTATTAAAAATGTTCTCCCGGGGGGACATGCCCCTGGACCCCCCTACAAGATCACAAGCCCCCCACGATAGAATCCTGTGGGAAACACTGCTATTGGTACACAAAACTGGTAGATCGGCCCCTTAGTCATGATTGATTCTGGGCTGGACCAATTACAGCCGAGGGGCGATGCCCGACAGTGTACAAGCATTGTCACACAAAAAAATGTTTTCATTCATAGGCTTCATTGTCTTTCCATCGATACCTGGCCGGTCTCGGCTGGAAATGCCCGGGCCGATTTTTGGTCCCAGTCCAGCCCTGCGTCAGCAGCAGCTCTTCATCCTCTGCCACTGAACCTTTTTGCGTGCCTTACATAGCAGTATTAGCTTTGAGCCTCAGTGCTCTGTTTGATGTACTTACTAATATGTAGTCACCATTTTGTGTCATACTGTGTTTGATAGGGGTGAGCTGCCATTTTCCTTTGTTGAAGTTTTCTCCTGTTTCTGATTTACTGTAGGGAGTTAGTTTAGTGATTGTGTATTTGTTTGTTTATTTATCCTGATCAGGCAGCACTTTTGTTTAAGACTAAGATTGTTTTATTGTATTGGCCTCAGTTCACCCTGAAGTCGTTATTTCTATTTTGTGTGGTATGAATAAACCCTACATTATTTATACTCAGAGAAGTGAAGTGAGAAGTGATTCTGCGTGTTGGTTTGGGGACACTTTATTTCCCCTAGGGCAGAACAACTGGAAAATACAGATTGAAACCATAAACTCATGTTTACAATGTGAAATCCTGGTGGGACTGAAACATTCCATTTAACAGCGACATACCGCTTCATTACTGTTATCCCAACATTGGCAAATGAGAGGACGACGCTGCTTTGTCGTAGATATCAGACATCCTGATGACAAAACAACATGTGGTGATAAAGGCTGCTGTGGAGAGTTTCATTTTCTGATAAGTATTCTAGAATTTTGCTGATGTTTTCCTTAAATAAGTTCTCTGTTTCTTATTTGCAAACTCTGATGCCGTGTTCACAACAAACGGGAAGCAACATTTTCAAGCGGCACAATTTAATGTCAATGCAAACATGCAGATAGACACGTATTTGTAACAAGAAATGAGATGTCCAATGAGGCAAATGTATATTATTTGAAAGTACAATGTTAGCATAGCCTAGCACCCATCAATCCAGACTCCATTCAGAAAACAAGCATTTTAAAAGTAGTTACATTGATGTCCTGCAGACAGACTTAACAAAGCATGACTTCACACTTTTTACTGATCACCATCATTATGGAGTTATTTCAGCATCCGGACTTCAACATGTACAAAGCAGCACTATGAATCACTGATGGTGTCTATGTGGAGGGAAGCCCCGCCTCCTCTCTGGTGCGTCTACTGCGGGTGACGCAAATTAACACAAATAATCCAAACTTTCGTGAGGCGAAAATCTGCATTTGGTGTGAACACACCTTTACAGTAAGCTAGACCTACACTGTGAGCATACTATTTAAAGTGTATGCAGTCTGACCGTATTCATATGAAAATATAACAATATAGTACGTAAAGCTTTATTCACTTGGACACTTACCCACACAGTCTTGACTGTCCTGGGACTCCTGGTAGCCCTGCTCACAGAGGCATCGGAAGGAACCCAGTCTGTTCACACAGAAGCCCCTAGGTCCACAGAGAGTCTCATTGAGACCACACTCATCAATATCTGCAGAACAGACAAACAGAGCCGAGAAATGTCTTGTTTTCTTGGGATTTCTTCTATTCTTTCTTTTCTAACACACATTACCACCCTCTTTATTATCTCTTCCTTTCATATTTTATTGTAGATGTTTTCATTGCAACACTTTAAATTGCACTTTGGTATGTGAACATCTTCAGATAGAAATGCTGATTTTTGCAGAAATAACACTGGGTACACAAGGTCTCCTGTGTTTTCCTTAATTTCCTTCCCAACAAGGACATGAAAGGTGAACATTGAATGGAGTGGATTAAACAGAACACTTCTGTAAGTGAAGCAGCTGCTGTTCATGAACATAAACACACATACTCACACTCCCCACAAACAGTATAAATCACACAAATATCCTTCTTCGTCTAGACAGCCAGCTCAAGCTCTTTTCTCTGTGTTTTTCTAAGGCAGGAAATTACATTAAAAGAGCTCTGGCACAGGAGCCAAGACTCCTGCCATGGTGGAGGAGACAGGAGATGCATGAAGGGAAAGATTTTGCTTTAAAAGGACATGACAAAGTGTGATATAGAGGATGGACATAAGGATGCATATTATGACAAAGGAAAAGTGATGGAAGTAAACTGAGTCAACCATATACTATGTGGGTGGACATTTTGAACAAGGAAATCATAAGTACTATAATTAAATACTATTATATTGCTTTTGATTTGCAAACATGTTTTTAGTTTTGGTATTGATGTAGGTGTTATCTAGAAAAACATGTACTTGTTTAATAACATTTATCACAAGAACTTACTGGCAGATAGCTCTGTGCTCCTATTGGTCAAAGTGATGGCTATCTACCTTTATTAACAATTATTCAATTAATGATTAATTGAAGTTCCTAATTGATAGTAAGTATATCAAATGAGACTGAATTAAATTGTGTATTGGCAAATGTTTCCTTTTTAAAGGATGGTGCCCCAGTTGATTAAATCACTTTCATTTCAGAATGTAGAATTATAGCCTTTTAAGGTTGAATAGAAATCCGGTGTGGAAATGATCAATAGCTGATCCTTGATCATTTCCCAACCCTAAACATGGATCATTAAATTAAATATATATATATATATATATATATATATATATATATATATATATATATATATATATATATATATATATATATATATATATATGGTGCCCTTTATCCTGAATATGCTCCCATATGATTTTTAAATAACATTTACATGAGAATGATACCAGTCATATATTAGTTAAAAGCAAGTTCTGAATGAATGAAACCCCCATCACGTGTGTGTGTGTGTGTGTGTATGTGTGTGTGTGTCTGTGTGTGTGTGTGCGCGTGCACACGTGTGTCTTTTCTATGTAGTTGAATCTTACCATCACAGGTAAGGTCGAGGTTGGGAGTGAATCCACTCTCACACACACACAGATACGATCCCTCTGTGTTCACACACTCGCTGTTGGGGGAACAGAGCTCTGGTTCTTCCAGACACTCATGAACATCTGGGAGGACAGAGACAGAGATCCACTGAGACTGTGTGTGTGTGTGTGTGTGTGTAAATCCCAGATGAGAAACTCGTCTGGTGGTGGTGAAAGGATGCATCCCTGCTGCAGCACTCACCTCTGCAGATGGTGGCGTTGATCTGCCGGTATCCCCGGGGGCAGGTACAGGTGTAAGAGCCCATGTTGTTAACACATTCCCCGACATCCTCACAGGGCCTGGCTTCTTCTAAACACTCATCCACATCTGGAAGGTACACACACAGTCTCAGCAGCATGTATTAGGTCAAAACAGATATTTAGAGAAATAGACCTGTTTTGTGTTTGTAAGCAGCGATGACGTATTTTGTGGGCGGAGCCAAACTGGTGTCAGAAAGTAACAGTTCTGTAGAAGCGCTGTCATGTGTGAGCATGGAATTGACATTAATAAACTAACAATTATCAATGTATATGACGTGCGATCTAAGATGGCCACCGACGATGACACAGCGGCACGGCGTGTTATCAAACAAACCACTATTGATGTCAAAACTATCGTGGAAGATGAACTGTTAAGTTTCCTGGCTGTTAAACAGAAGACTGTGTCCCAGGATGACATTATTCTGATGGCTGTTAATCACTTTGGAACAGAGTGGATTGAAAGCTCCAAGCAGGTCCTGTTTGAACTGTGTCCTGGCACGAGGCAGCGTTGTGTAGTTCACAAAGGACAACAGAAAGATGCCAAGTTTATTTAAAAAGAACACTTGCCTGAAAGCTTCTACTGGTAAAGCTACGCTGTTTGCGTAGACGGCACATTGGGTATACGCTGACTGCCATTAAACACCAACGAAGAAGAAGCTGTGTAAACACGGACGTGCCGTCTACGCAAACAGCGTAGCTTTAGCAGTAGAAGCTATCAGGCAAGTGTTCTTTTTAAATAAACTCCTGATGTACTTAATAACTTTAAAATGCCTCGTTTTGTGAGTACAGACCCTATGTGTACTACAGAAGTTTGGTAACATTCCATGCATCATTAGTGGGGAAATTTACGAGATATACTGTATGTACCATCGCGCTATTACGAAGCCGTTCGGATGATCGCCCTATCTTGACCACTGCTGACCATCGCTAAAAATGCTTCCGAGGGGGTGTTTGGCTGGAGGTCTTGGTGGAAATTACCTAAGGTCCATTTCACTCCGAACCATCACTTTAAGATTTGTCTGAAAATACTGAATGAGGTTGATGAGAATGCTCCTTGCTTTGTGTCCTATCACTTGGATGATTTACCAATTACCACCAGTGACTTTCAAAAGCCTTGATGTCTCTTGCCTTGTTAGTAGTAACATTGAACGTCTAAGTGCAGAGATAGCCTCCATGAAAAATGCTGTGAGTGAGCAGTCGACTGCATGTGAAAACCTTTGTGGAATAAAGCAATGTGCCCACTTTTAATGCTGTTCTGAGAAATGTTATGTATAGATTCATGTGCAGATTGACTGGGTCTAAAAACATGATTATTGTGTCTCTGACGTTGCACAGTGTGACACAAGGTACTCATCCTGCCTCTGAAAACATTGGACCCGAAGCTTGCATGTGTTTTAAAAACACTGTTTTTTTTTGTACTATAATTGCTGATGCTTCATTTGCATCCTTCTTAAATGTTTTGTATTGTTTTTTTTTTATATGTACTGTTATTTTTATGGACCTTCCTGTGTCTGGAATAAAAGTTGAAAAAAATGTGATGTGGTGAGTTCACTGACCCGTACTCACAGTACGAATCCAATTAGTTGGACTCAGTTACACAAACTAAAAAATAATTCAGGGGATCTGTTACTACCTCTTAATTAAATGCATGGCTGCAACTTCTAATGTATTGATTTAGATACAACTTTTAAGTTACAAACATTATTTTTATGAGTCGTGTTGACATAAAAATGCTGGTAATTACATGGACTTAATATTGTGAGTCATTTAAACTCAAACTTCTACGTAACTTAATTTCAAGTTGCAGTAACTTCATTGAATTGGCTTGATGACTTAATTTTTCACAACCTTAAGTTCAGTATTTCAAGTCCCCTCCCCTGCCAACTTAACACGCCTGGACATGTTCAGACAGTAAAGATGTTTCGATTAAAACAATGAATTTGGGCATATTCTGAAATGTGATATGACCAATACTGGACTAGTGTACAGAGGTTAGGCTACACCTGTAAGTTGATGGAATAGTACAACTTCATGTAGCTAACCCTATTTAGCAGTGAAATTTGGCCATCCTACCCTTTAGTTTAGCATTCAGTGTTTCATTGTAATGGGAAGTTGGTAACTTCCAATTGCTGAGTCAGGCTCCCTCTAGTCTAAAGTGTTTGACCAGGTACATTTCATTACTGCTGACTCACAATGGAGGCTCAACAGGTAGAGATAGAACATTCAACTTCCAGTCCCAAGAAAAAGAAACAAAAAACAAATGGAAGTGAAGAAGGAAAGTCATCAAGAATCAAAGTGACCGCCAACGAGCGAAAAATACAGGATCACAACTGACGTCATACATTTGAGACTGTTGCGTTTCCAAAAGAACTCTGGGAGATGAAGTCCCAGAGGCTCGCCTGCAGGATCTACCGCCAAAGAGGCTGCAAGAAGCAACGTATCTCAAATCTTATGGAGTACAACTGTAAGATGTCAAGATGTTCAAAATGAATGTGATTCTGTTGGTATCTCCCAAATATTGTGTGTTAAAACGTTTCATACTGTTTAAAGACTGAATATCAGCTGCTATATTGTGATAAAACAATTTCAGGATCAAATACAAATGCACTTCAAAATAAAAAAAGTTGTTGAATTAATTAATTAATTCTTTAATTATTTCATAAAAGCTTCATGAATAATATTTTAAAAAGCTAAAGAAATGTAGAAAATATAACTGGATCAACTTCATTTTTAAACCATTGTCAACTTAAAAACTTGTCTTTCATAATTATTGTAATTAAGTAGACATTTCAAATACTTTTAAATAATGTTGAAAAACTAGTTGGAACAACTTCATTTTATGTCTAATTAACTTAAAAAACGTGAATGAAACAGCTAACAGAATGAACTGTGTGTTTGGCTAACAGCTAACAGAATGAACGGTGTTTGGCTAACAGCTAACAGAATGAACTGTGTGTTTGGCTAACAGCTAACAGAATGAATGGTGTGTTTGGCTAACAGCTAACAGAATGAACGGTGTTTGGCTAACAGCTAACAGAATGAACTGTGTGTTTGGCTAACAGAATGAACTGTGTGTTTGGCTAACAGCTAACAGAATGAATGGTGTGTTTGGCTAACAGCTAACAGAATGAATGGTGTGTTTGGGTAACAGCTAACAGAATAAACAGTGTGGGCTATGTGAATATGTGATACATCCATATTGACCCTAAAAATACAATACAGATCAGGCTCTATAACACATTAACTCCAGGTGTGTAAGCCTGACTTAATATAGCGCGGTGTAAGTCTCCTTTTTTAAAAAGTAATTTGTCATACATAATTCTATCTTAGTGTAGAATGGTGCTTATAATGTGTAGGCTACTATATCTCATACCATCACAGTGGTCTCCAGCCGGGGACACCCTGAAGCCGGGTCCACACTCACAGATAAAGGAGCCTTCAGTGTTCTGGCAGTGGCCCCTGGTACAGATCCACTGATCCTGGCACTCATCTACATCTGAAACAACACAAACAGTGGAACCACTAAATTACATTTAACAGAATGTAAAGGTTCAGGACTTACATGCTAAATACAAGTACATGTTCTTAGTAAATCAATCGCTATAAAACATTTGTTAAGAACAATGAACAAGCAGCTTGTATAACTGGGTTTTCACACACAGTGAGAGCTGTGATTCATTAAAACACTGCAGGTAAACACAGGCAGTATAATTAGAGTCACATATTATAATTTGTCAATATTGTATTGATAAAGAGCAAAATGGCAATATTGAGTTTCCTTTAATAATTAAACTTTGTAAATCAACTGTAAAGTAAACATTGAAACTCAATAATTGTTGATCCAGATCCATAAGCTCCTACAGCGTAACTGAAGAGATATAAAAGCAGGAAGTGATGTAGTTTGATTATCTTTCAATGTGACACGTATCAAACTATTGTTATAGACTGATGGGATGTACATGAGATCACCGTGACCCTTGACCAGCAAAATCTAACAATAACATCCTTGAGTCTGGGTGGACGTGTGTGTCACATTTAAAGAAATTCCCTCCAGGTGTTCCTGAGAAATGGCGTTCCACAGAATGAGCTAGTGGACGAGCTGAAAACATAACGCCTCCGGTCTTGGCTGTCCCCAGCGTGGAGGCATCAAAAAGTCCCTTTGGTAAAATAATCCAACAGGTTGTTGAATGGTAAAGCCATAATGTCATTCATGCAAACACTGCCCAGACCTAATGCATGTTTATGAGGTAACAACTTATTTTAATGGCACTTGATATTTGCAGTTATTACGCAGTTTATATTTATAGGGTTATTCTGACCACCACAGCTGACCAGCAGCTAAATCATAGTGGCTTAAAGTGGGTCTGTCTGATGACTCCAACACATGTCATCACTAGTTCATCATCGGAAATCAACAGCTTATTACGACTTGGATTCCATTTTTCTAGCTATGGCCATCAGTTGTGAACACATTACTCTCCAAGTTATGTATTGTACATTTTTATGTATGTAAGCCACAGTATATCCAAGACACCACCTTCTAGTACTTCTTTTTATTGAACTTGTTCTGTGATCTTACCAGTAACATTACTGATAGCCAGAGCTAATACAATATAACCCAAATATTAGTAAAGCGTTAACTTCCTTTAGAAGGATTAAGAATTAAAAATGGAACAAGGACTGAAAAGTTGAGCATCTTGGTAAGTGTCTCCATAAAGAAAGTGGAAACCTCCATTACATGGGCATGAAAATGAACCTTGGCACTGGCATTGCCACTGATCTCTGTACACGAGTACAAACCAGATCACTGGTTTCCTGCTGGTAGGAAAAGGTTAATTTCAAGTTTGTATTTATATCAGCAAACAACAACAGGAAATACACTCAGACTTATTCATAATGGATGAATGAGGTCTGCAATTAAAAGAGTCAATAAAGAACTTAATTGTCACAACACCAGAACTGGACAACAAGAACTCTATTCATGACGGAAGAGTGAGATCTGGAACTACTTTAGAGTCACTTCATACACACACACACACACACACACACACACACACTGTTGTGACATTTCCCTGAGCTTGGCAGTGTCATGCAAACATCTGTGAGCAGGGTTATTGCCTTCTATAAAGGACTGTTGTATGGCTTAATTATTTCCTCTCCCTTCCACCACCACTCACTCACCCACTCAGTCTTTGCGTTGAACAAGTCCTACCACTGTTATTGTTTTCCAATTGGAATTTAATTAATCTCTTAAAGCTGGTTGCCTGTTGTTTAGAGCAGTTTCTTTGCAATTTATTTTTTGTATCTTTTTGGGACTTAAACATTTTGAATTTTTGCCTACTTTTTAAAATTCTAACTTTTAAAAATTCTGACTTTTGCTTCATCAAGGGGATCCTGTTCCTGCTAAGGGAGAAGTTCCTGGGGCCTGTACTACGAAGCAGGATTTGTGCTTAGCGAGGTAACTTAAGCGTTAACTCTGGGTTTTCCGTCCTACGACGCTGGTTCACTTCTTACCGGGGTAGATCGCCATGGTAACTTACGCTGTGGAGCTAACCTGCTCCGGAGCAGGTTATGTTCCTGATAAGAGATCAACGTGGAGAAACACACAGCCGACTGACCAATCAGCTCTCTTGGTGCGCCGATATAAAAAAAAGAAGCTCGGTGGATCGTGAGAGGGTCTCGTAGGAGAACTATAGAGTGTACAGAGACCGGCAAACCCCTTTTTCTGTCCCTGACGATGTTTTATATGAGAGATACAGATTCTTATCGGAGGGAAAGACTTTTCTGTGTCAGCGTACAGCCTACTGACCACTTTGAATCATGTTTTTATATTTATTCGATTTGCTCCCAAGTCCGTTTTACACCGCCGGGATTGCAGCTGAAAGAATGAGGCTGATATTGTCATAAACCACGTTATAAGAATACATCCAAGCAACAAATTAATTATTTTAAAGTTATGTGTTCGGCCTTTTATTGCTGAAGGACATCATTAGAGTTAAAGGGACTAAAGAAAGAGTGACGACATGATTTAAAAGGCAGCCGGAGGGCGGATTCGAACCGGGGCCGCTGCAAGGAGCCTCGTAATATGGGGCGGTAACTCTACCGCTAAGCTATCAGCGAAGTTACCGTTGTACTCAAATCAGTCAGATCTACTAGTGTCCTTATGATGGGGCAGTCATATTATACTACTACTAATACTATTAATACGACTTCCGCATTCACACAGTCGGCGAGTTTTTGCCAGCTGTCCTTCCTGCATTTGGCAGATGAAACTGTTGCTTTTGCCTGCATTATATGTTTAACTTCTTCGTATTTCTGTAAGATTATGGTTCGCTCCTCGTACGTGAAATACGCCGCTCCGCTGCCGTAGACTGATCCATGTATGTGATTGGTCAAATGCTGCAAACGCCGCCTCTTTCATGTGCACGCGCTCATAGCTGGACAGGTAAACCCTGGGTTGAGTTAACGAGTTGATAACCAGCTTCGTGTGACCGCTTATCTCTGATTGCCTTTGTTAGGTTACTTAAGCTGGATCTCTGAAAGATACCCTGGTATGTTGAACTCGCTTCGTAGTACAGGCCCCTGATCTCTTGTGTCCTGTGTTTGTTTGACTTCCCAGCATTGTGCTTTTCCACCTATTTTCTGTGTATCACCTGTATTGTTTCTCGCCTGCCATGCTCTTTTCCCTTTGTTTCCACCAATCAGTTTCCAGCCTGCTCTCATGTCTGCCCACCTGTGTCTTGTTATCTCATTAATTTCTGGTGTTTTTCACTAGTTTGACGTTTCTGCCTGTTGCCTTCATGCCATTTCAGTTCATCCTGAGTTTATTTATTTTTAGTATTTTGCACTTTGTATGGCCTCAACTTGCTTCCTTAGTTTTTCTTCCCTCACTTTTGAACCAGCTTTTGTCATTAAAGCTCTTTTTTTTTCAGACCTGCCTGCCTCCTTGTCAGTCCTATTTTGTATCCCACAACAATGACATGTCTTTATTTCAATCTCCAGAGGGAATACACTGACTTCTTCTTTGCTTTGAGTTTTTTTTTGCACATTTCTAAAATTATTTTACAAAATTCCAATTTTAATTTTTCAGTGGGAGTTTTAATATCCTGTTTGAGACAGAGCCCCATATTTCACTTCCACAAAGCATAACAATTCCTGTCGTACCACCAGACAGCAGTGCAGCATTTTTCTTCAGGTTGGACTCAACTATCAATCTCTGCACTTCATTCTAAAAGTTGTTTGAAGTGTGTTTTCTTGTGTACCATAAAGGGACATGGACTTGCATTTTGTTGTGCAACCAGTGTTGTGGAATGACAATAAACCTTGATCATGATATGTAGCAGTATGTCTCAGCTTCCTTTGGACGTATGGCTGTAGTGGATCTTTATTATCATGACTGAATGGTGCTAACCCTGTAAAAATGTACTCTGTATAATAATTGTACCAGTGCAGACAGGTTCTGGAGTCAAACATCCATTCTCTGCTTATTTGACTTTGCAGCAGACACTTAAGCTTTTTTTGGGGGGGATTCCAAGACTCCTCCTGAGGCTGTTTTTGTATTGATCTTATTAATAGATACATTGGTTGCATGTCCATATTATTATAAACCTCTCAAAGAAGTCATAATCTGATCCCTCATCCTCTGCAGCTGAGGAGAACAGATTTTATAGCAGCTCTGGGGAAACAACCATCATGCCTGTTTGCCCTCGAAGCCCTAATTCAGTATTATTTTGGTGGGTGGGGAAAGCTGCGTTGAAATTGCAGGAAACCACGTAATGACAGAGTGCCTCAAATTTATATCCCTATAAGGGGGACGAAGCAGGGAGGTGGTGCAGATGCTGGTGTAACAGTGTCCAAAATTCCACTCACTTATAATTCTATTAGTATGCACATGTTAGTGTGCAGAGCTTATTAGCCTGCAGTTGTTCATAGCACATAGTGTCTCAATGCTTAATGCTGAATAATGTATTGATTGCACAGTGGTGTAGTGTTTAGTACTTTCGCCTCACAGCGAGAGGGACCGGGTTCTATTCCCGGTTCGGGTTCGGGTTCCTTCAGTGTGGAGTTTGCATGTTCTCCCCTTGTGAGCGTGGGTTCTCTCAGGGTTCTCCGGCTTCCTCCCACAGTCCAAAGACATAGGGACCTGTCTGTCTCTACATGTCAGCCCTGTGATAGACTGGTTACCTGTCTGTCTCTACATGTCAGCCCTGTGATAGACTGGTTACCTGTCTGTCTCTACATGTCAGCCCTGTGATAGACTGGTTACCTGTCTGTCTCTACATGTCAGCCCTGTGATAGACTGGTTACCTGTCTGTCTCTACATGTCTAACTGTGATAGACTGGTTACCTGTCTGTCTCTACATGTCTCCCTGTGATAGACTGGTTACCTGTCTGTCTCTACATGTAAGCCCTGTGATAGACTGGTTACCTGTCTGTCTCTACATGTCTACCTGTGATAGACTGGTTACCTGTCTGTCTCTACATGTAAGCCCTGTGATAGACTGGTTACCTGTCTGTCTCTACATGTCGGCCCTGTGATAGACTGGTTACCTGTCTGTCTCTACATGTCGGCCCTGTGATAGACTGGTGACCTGTCTGTCTCTACATGTCTCCCTGTGATAGACTGGTTACCTGTCTGTCTCTACATGTCAGCCCTGTGATAGACTGGTTACCTGTCTGTCTCTACATGTCTACCTGTGATAGACTGGTTACCTGTCTGTCTCTACATGTCTAACTGTGATAGACTGGTGACCTGTCTGTCTCTACATGTCTCCCTGTGATAGACTGGTTACCTGTCTGTCTCTACATGTCAGCCCTGTGATAGACTGGTTACCTGTCTGTCTCTACATGTCTACCTGTGATAGACTGGTTACCTGTCTGTCTCTACATGTCAGCCCTGTGATAGACTGGTTACCTGTATGTCTCTACATGTCAGCCCTGTGATAGACTGGTTACCTGTCTGTCTCTACATGTCAGCCCTGTGATAGACTGGTTACCTGTCTGTCTCTACATGTCAGCCCTGTGATAGACTGGTTACCTGTCTGTCTCTACATGTCAGCCCTGTGATAGACTGGTTACCTGTCTGTCTCTACATGTCAGCCCTGTGATAGACTGGTTACCTGTCTGTCTCTACATGTCAGCCCTGTGATAGACTGGTTACCTGTCTGTCTCTACATGTCTCCCTGTGATAGACTGGTTACCTGTCTGTCTCTACATGTCGGCCCTGTGATAGACTGGTTACCTGTCTGTCTCTACATGTCAGCCCTGTGATAGACTGGTTACCTGTCTGTCTCTACATGTTAGCCCTGTGATAGACTGGTTACCTTTCTGTCTCTACATGTCTCCCTGTGATAGACTGGTTACCTGTCTGTCTCTACATGTAAGCCCTGTGATAGACTGGTTACCTGTCTGTCTCTACATGTCGGCCCTGTGATAGACTGGTTACCTGTCTGTCTCTACATGTCGGCCCTGTGATAGACTGGTTACCTTTCTGTCTCTACATGTCGGCCCTGTGATAGACTGGTTACCTGTCTGTCTCTACATGTCGGCCCTGTGATAGACTGGTGACCTGTCTGTCTCTACATGTCTCCCTGTGATAGACTGGTTACCTGTCTGTCTCTACATGTCAGCCCTGTGATAGACTGGTTACCTGTCTGTCTCTACATGTCTACCTGTGATAGACTGGTTACCTGTCTGTCTCTACATGTCTAACTGTGATAGACTGGTTACCTGTCTGTCTCTACATGTCAGCCCTGTGATAGACTGGTTACCTGTCTGTCTCTACATGTCAGCCCTGTGATAGACTGGTTACCTGTCTGTCTCTACATGTCAGCCCTGTGATAGACTGGTTACCTGTCTGTCTCTACATGTCTCCCTGTGATAGACTGGTTACCTGTCTGTCTCTACATGTCAGCCCTGTGATAGACTGGTTACCTGTCTGTCTCTACATGTCTCCCTGTGATAGACTGGTTACCTGTCTGTCTCTACATGTAAGCCCTGTGATAGACTGGTTACCTGTCTGTCTCTACATGTCGGCCCTGTGATAGACTGGTTACCTGTCTGTCTCTACATGTCGGCCCTGTGATAGACTGGTTACCTGTCTGTCTCTACATGTCGGCCCTGTGATAGACTGGTTACCTGTCTGTCTCTACATGTCGGCCCTGTGATAGACTGGTTACCTGTCTGTCTCTACATGTCATCCCTGTGATAGGCTGGTTACCTGTCTGTCTCTACATGTCTCCCTGTGATAGACTGGTTACCTGTCTGTCTCTACATGTCAGCCCTGTGATAGACTGGTTACCTGTCTGTCTCTACATGTCGGCCCTGTGATAGACTGGTTACCTTTCTGTCTCTACATGTCAGCCCTGTGATAGACTGGTTACCTGTCTGTCTCTACATGTAAGTCCTGTGATAGACTGGTTACCTGTCTGTCTCTACATGTCGGCCCTGTGATAGACTGGTGACCTGTCTGTCTCTTCATGTCTCCCTGTGATAGACTGGTTACCTGTCTGTCTCTACATGTCAGCCCTGTGATAGACTGGTTACCTGTCTGTCTCTACATGTCAGCCCTGTGATAGACTGGTTACCTGTCTGTCTCTACATGTCAGCCCTGTGATAGACTGGTTACCTGTCTGTCTCTACATGTCAGCCCTGTGATAGACTGGTTACCTGCCATAACAGCTGGGATCGGCTCCAGCCCCCCCGTGACCCTGAATACAGGATAAGCGGTAGACAATGGATGGATGGATTGATGGATGATGGATGGATTATGTGCATGTAGATACAACTCCTACATTTAATTGCATTTGTTAGTGTATTTATTTTTATTTGATCGTATTTATTTTGTCTCAGTTGGGAGTACTTGTTTCTCTTTTTTTCATGGAAAAAAATGCAAAAAAATAATAGCTTAGACCAGCAATATGATCATGAAGATTGTTCCATCCACTACTTTTCCGCTAAAGGGCAATGAGCAGGGGCCACTAGTGGCAAGGTTTTAGAGTTTCAGTCTGGATTATTCTCTGGAGCAAAGTATATCAACCACATTGGTGGATTTAATGTGTTTTCATTTACCAAGTGATGGGCAAAATGAAAAAAAAGTAAAAGGCACCCAACTTGCATAAATAATAAACATTCAACACATCAAGATATTCATCGTTCATGTGACCCTTGTCATTCATGCGGTTTCATGAAAAGGCACTCAGTGAAAGGACTATTGTTGAAGAATATTCAGCAGTCCTCTTTAGACGGCAAGATAGATGAGTATCACTTCCACATTCAGGACTCATTACATCAGTTTCTACTGCAGCTGTTAGGCTCGTGTTACACACAGCATGGCATGTGTTCCTGAGTATGCATAGGTAATAGTGTATGTGTGAGAGACAGACAAAATAGTGACCACAATTGAGTATTTCAAAGAATTAGATATGGCTGCATGAGTTGTGGGTACGTACCAAAACAGCTGGTTCCCTTTTCATCGATGAGGAATCCCTGAGGACACACGCACCGGAAACTGCCCTCTGTGTTCTCGCAGCGCCCGCCAAAGCACGAAGACAGGCTTTCCAAACACTCATCTACATCTGGACACACACATCAGTGAACAATAAACCCTGTGATTAAATGTGTCAATTTGTTGTAAAACATGTATATTAAAAGAAAATAAAGAAAATGATTTGTCATACAGAAATAAACCAGGGCATTGTTTCCTTGATGGTGAGATATGCTCTGTTTATGCTCTGTGTATGGAGGTAAAAAGTAAATTGTTTCTGTGTTCCATGATGCCACTATAGACAGTATATAAGTAGTGGACGTAGGCATCATGATGTCACCCATTGGTTTGTTGACTACAGTTTTGAAGCCACTTGGACTGTGGAGGAGCAACGGGTGGATCTGATGAACACAAGCAGCAGAGCAGCACCCTTACTGGATCTGGATCCATCTGGATTCTGGTGTGAAGCTGCTAACAAAGTTAGCTTCATAATTCGAGGGCAACTTTACAGCTCAGTGTTAAAGTCATCTTAGTAGCTAACTGCATTGGTAGCGTGGTAGCGACCTGTCAATCAGCAGGTAAGCCCCGCCCCCTAAAGCATCCCCTGCTTTCTGGTCTGTTGGACTCTAAATGGACCATAATGTACTAAATGAACATCATGCTGGATTGAAGAAGACTTGAAACTAGTGATTGAGACCATAAACTCATGTTTACATCCTTTACTGAGATAATACATCAAGAGAGAAGTAGGACCATAGACTCATAGACTTCTATAGACTTGTTTCTCCCTGATGGCCAGCAGACATAATGCAAGTTCAAGGCACTCCAACTTGGCTTCACTTTTCAGAACTGGAGGTTGCCAGTTTGTTGAAGATACATTAAAGCTACTATGACCAATCCAATGCAATTCGTCCACAAAGAATGCGTTCATTGAACAAATTCATTTTTCTGTGAACTTTGAACTGAACGCATTTGTAAATAAAGAACTTGAACGTGAATTAGTTCAGATTGTGTGAAATTAACGACGAACGTCAATGTTGCGGTCTAATTAAACTTTACGTTTTCTTTTTCTCCTGATGAGTCGAGTGACACGACCTGCTCGCACTTTAGAAACAGCATGTCGTTGTTAGGGGTAAGTAAAATCTCTCGGGTTTCTTCACAGTTTTTTGTAAGCGCAGCGTCTCGCAGTCCTCATGGGCAGCGCTCCTCTTCACCTCTCTCACTCCGCTCACTCAGGTTCACTAGGCCCCGCCCCTCCTCTCCTCCCCCACTCCTCTCCCCCTCCCCCGCTGCCTGTATAAGGCAAACATGTGAACATGTCATCGTTTCTAAACAAAAACATGGTACAGTAGTAGTTTGCCCTGCAGTTGAACAGTTTTAGGCTAGAAGGTAGGCATAGTGATTGAAGTCATAGTTTGAAAAACAAGTTCAGTCTTTCATTTTCATTTCTCACCTAAAAAAAACGGAACTTTGAACTAGTTCAGAATTGAAAAGATGAACTATGAACGTGAACAGTTCACTTTGAACATGTGTGAACTGAACTTTGAACTAGTTCATGAAAAGTGTGAACTTGCACAACACTGCTTATAGTGAGCTGTGTGATTTTATTAATGGGCATGAGAACGTCGAGAGGATCATAACTGGACTTCTCACCTATGCAGGTGGTTTGGGCCTCATTCAGGTGGTATCCCTCATCACAGTGGCAGTTGTATCCCTCAGCTGTGTTGTAACAAATCCCCTGGCCACAAATATAAGGGTTGATCTGGCACTCGTCCACCTCTGGGCCAGAAGAGAGAGAGAGAGAGAGAGAGAGAGAGAGAGGATTAACACAGCAGCAGCTCTTTGAAAGGCCACGAGCACAACACGTGCTATTAATGTACCACAAGTTAAGTGCTTAATAGAAAAGCCACAATGTTTACCACAAAGTAGCCTCAAAGAATTGGAATGAGTGCATGTAATTAGATGAACAGAATAAAATAAAGAAAATGTCATTATTTCATTTCATTTATTGATTTTTTGAATTGGCATTATAACAAAGCCTACCTGCTGCCTTGTTTTCCTTCATTTAAGCGGATTCCTCCACAGCAGCTCATGAAGACAATCTCCCAAAAGACAGTCTTATTGTTTCATATCTTCATAAAACAATTGTTTAAAACAATCAACTGGTCATGTTCCCTCTTGAGTTAAGGATGATATGGCCCAGCTGCTGCATCAAATAATCATATTTACGATAATTTATGTCTGTGTAATTATCCTAGTATTGACAACATTTCGGAGTGAAATCACTCCAATACAATATATGATCTCACAGCCGATCGTGATGAAAAAATGATCGCGATAATGGTAATGATAATATCATCATGAGTGACTTGAGAAAGCTGTGTAGCTATGAAAAAGAGAACCGGATTTAAAAATACAGGATACAAACATACAGTTTAAAAAATGTAATTAGCCGTTATTTATGCAGGGAGACTTTTTGATTGTTTTTCACAATCAAATATATTTAGTAATAAATATGCATCTCTTCTGTGACACAATTCAAATACTTGGTTGTTGATCAAATGTAAAGTGATATTTAAGAGCCATTTTAAGAGTTTCAAGTATAATATCACAAATTGCAATTATTTTAGCCAGGGTAATTGTGACATGAAATATTCATATTGTATCATGCCTTGTTCCACTCAAGATCAATATCGAGCCAGCTGACGGATACAAATCACATCTAAAGCATGTTTAGCACAAAGAGTGGAGGAAACAACCAGAACTGAAGAGATGTGGCTCCCAACAACTCTGTCTTATTGAACAAGGCCGTGGCCAAAATGTGCTTACTGTAACACGATCACTATCAAGTGAAGGAACTGAGTCATTCCCTTTAAAAATGTGTCATGAGGCTAAAAATACCAGAGCTGAAACACAGTCGTAAAGCAGAGGAAGCAGCTAAGGACAACACCAGAAGGTCAAAGGTCAAATGCTGTGTGTAAATTCTTCTTGTCTAACTATTATAGCGAGTGACCTGTCAGGAACTCACCAAGGACACGGTGTTGGTTGAGACAACATGACGGTGTGTACGAACGCGGTACGCACCAAGGACAGTTCTATTAGCGAGCTGTCAGCTGTTCACTAACTGAGAATAGAAGGCCACAGCGGAGAAGACTACAGAGCAGCAGAGGAGGAGGAGAGTCTTACCGGCTGACTGGGTGGGGGCGATGTCCTGGCCTGCGTTAGACGGGAGGATCTCCACTGGTGCAGGTGGAGAGCTCCACTCAACAACCTCTACCAAATGAAAACATACGCAGCAATATACATTAATCCCATAGTGTATTAAGACAACATGTGTTTACCACCAAATATGGAACTTTTTAGTATTACTACATATTTTGTTTTTATTTTACTTGAAGTTTTCTGTCAAAATGTGCAGTGCTTCTGCTGTCGAGTCCTTTGGACATGGAAGTCCACATCAGGAGGAGGTCTGGGTGGTGGACGGGTCAAAAACACAGGGCTAGACCAGGAGACCAATGTTAGTGTCCCGTTTGTTTGTTTTGTTTATATTTCATACTCATTTTAATCCAAACTATAGCATGAACCACACGTCGGTGGTCCGCTTGGTTTCCCTAGAAATATAGTGCAGTTCAGTTTTATGGGAATGTAATGTAACGTAAGGCTTCTCTCATAGGAGGATGACTACATATATATATATATATATATATACACACACACACTGTGCAGATATTTATGGGACACAGCAAAGAAAAAGAGAGAGATAGAGCCACAAATCATGTTGTAGAGGCCCTGGCCTTTCCAAGTCCCTCTAGAACTGGACGTGGCACTTCACTAGACCAGGATCAGGACCTGGACCAGCCGGAGAGAGCTCTCACAGAGGGAACCTCCTACCTCAAGCGACCTACCTAGACTGTAGGTACTTGATGGTAAACACATCTGATGATCCTAGGGGACAAACTATGTTGTATGTTGTTCTGAGGCAAATTTATGATTTTGGACTGATTAAATACATGTTATTTGATTGAAAATGGGAACCATTACAGTTCACTTTGTATCATGGAGACAGCAACAGGTCCTGTGATGCGATGCCAAAATGTTGATGCTGAAATGGCATATCGTGCAGCCCTGTGTCAAATGACTCCTTTGCAGGAAGGCTGCAGGGATACGAGTACTGAAGGACAACGCTGAACATTCAGCTTGTTAAAACTAGAATAGATAACCTCGGTACCACCGCTAGCGGCTACCAGGAGCAATGCGAGGCTGCAGTGGGCAGATCATCAGCCAAACTAAATCCTGGTCCGGCACATCTGGGGTTTGGAATTTGGGATAAACAGCATGAATTCAGTGTAGAAAATGGGCTGTTAAAATGTCATAGATATATTTGAATGCTTTATAATATTTGAACACTGTTGCTGGTACATACACATACATACATGTCACAAAAGATGATAAAAATCGAATTGATTTTATCTACAGAAGCTGCATGTTGCTCTGGAGAAACAGGGACTGTGGTCCAATGTTTCGTACAGGTCTATAAGAAAGCCAACATGAGAACAGATCAACGCTTGGATATTGTCTTTTTTTGTGACATTGTTGAATGTCACTCTGTTTATTACTGTTTTTGTGCTTTTCAGTGCTCAAATTATTCATAATTCGAGGAGCCGGACTGAGTTTTTTCCCCATAAAAGCGTTTTTAGGGAGTTTTTCCTTAATCGATGGACAGAGGATGTTGTGTGCTGTACTGATTGTAAATTTATGATTTGGGACTATATAAATACTATATGAATACAATTTAATTATATTCAAATTATTTTCCCTTGTGGCTGTTGGACCACAGTGTTTCCCCTACAACGTGATTTCAATGGAAGCCCCCGACCAACCCAAGGCCAACAAAAATGTTTTAATGTATAGTTAGCTTGAACATCAGTCCAACTGAAGCTACGGACCCTGTCGGAGTGGCTGAAGGATCCAAACTATAACCAGTGGTCGTACCAGGGAAGCTCCAATTTGTACAAATGGAAATGGAGTTTACATTTTATTCATTTCAAGATTCATTTTTGGTTGGCAATTATGATGAAGACAACTCTATTAGAATTGTCTGAAATGATATCCAATAATCACTTGCCAGAACATTATCAGTGATCATTTATTTGTTATTTAAGATATTAATATTATGTTATTAGGACTGTGCAAGTATGGGGTACTTCTCCTCAAGCAAAATTTATTTTTAAATGCTAATTGTTTTATTTGTCTTGAATATATGGATCAAACAAAAATGTGAAGACAAATATACATCGACTGCTGCTGCACCTGTGACTGAAGCCGACCGCCAATATGCCATGGTAATGGGAACCATTCCAGGGGAAACACTAGACCAGTTTGTCTCTGGTTTGACACAATTAGTATTAGTTCAACCTCCCATGCATGATAATAATAATCCTATAAGTAATATAAATCTATGATTATATGAGTATCAATCTGGCTTTATGTAACACTGAGGACTAGAAAGTGTGGATGTGGATCACAGAACCTCCAGGAAACTCCATCAGTGAAAAACATGACACACACACTACAAGAAGACACATAAATGGCATTCATAAATAAATGAATATATGAATAAGTCCTTCTTCTAATGCCAGAGTAAATAGATCACAGTGCAGGTGGCGACTTTAGGACAACAGACTAACCTTGCCAGCCGTTTTTAGCCGTACCTCCTCACTCTTCAGCACACATTAGCGTGTGTGATCCTCACACTTTGGCCAAAATCATAAATCATATGCTAAAGTTAGCATTCTAGCGTTACAGTACAACTGGCCAGACTATACTTGAACTTGAGAACAGCTGAGGCTGACAGGGTGCTTAGGGCTGGACGAGCCGGAGTCTGAGAGTCCTAAAGTGCCAACGGCACCACAGAGTTGAAAGGGGAGTGAAGCAGACACCTGGGTAGGCCTCCTCCATCTTCACAGTGGACACCCCCGGAGATAGCTGGGGCAGGATAGGTTCAACTACTGGCCTATTGCTAACGGCAGGAACTACCAGCTCCTTCAACGACAAGACACACACAATAATACCAAATGGACAAAGGTCAACATTTCTTTCAGCCCGTTTTTCCAGCTTTGCACACGGCTTCTGTCATGCAATACAGGCGTTGTGCTGTGAAGCAGATTAGCATTCAGCTCGCAGGGCAACTGACTGCAGTTTAAACACAGGGCGGAAACATGAGCAGCTCACCGAGCAAGCCAGAGAGCCGACGACGGCTGCCACTTCTGTGTCGAGGATCCCCATCTCTCATCTGGACTCACACAGAGACGCTGAAGATGTACATTGCTCAGTGCTGACCAGCTCATGTCATGCAGCAACGTTGCTGACTTCATGCAAAGGCGATTCTGCAACTCGTCAGCGGCTGAGAGGAGCGTCTGTGTGCATGCAATCTGCTCTTACATGTGGACTTTTTAAAGCACCCAACCTACCTGATCTGGTGCAGTTGTAGCTACTGACCACAGACAAAAAGCAAAGAAAATTGTTTAAATGTAGGTTTTAGGCTTCATAGAAAATTCAGTTGTTCGGGTTGTCCAATGGAATGAACGAAAAATAAAATACAATATATAAAGTCCAAAAATAAGAGAGGGAGAATAAGAGAGGGGGTTAAAAGGTGTATAATGAGGAAATATATCTCATAAATAATTATATTCCATTATTAAATGAATGTGATGCCTTGAAGATACAACAATTATAAAATATTGCCAATGAATATTAGCTTAGAAAATACAACATTTGCACCATTTAACGTAACGTCTGGTATAAACTAGGGGTAAAATCGATACTGCATGGTATTGCAATATTTTGGTATTATTATACTAATACACGGACACTATGTATCCACTTTTTTAATATACAGGTTAAATCTTTTGGTAACAATTGCTTTTGTAGGCTGTTTTTTTCAGGCAGTTATGGGTAAATTTAGAGGGATTGGCAGGAAGCTTGAATGAAAAATAAAAATGAATTGATTCGATCGATCTGACCGAGTGAAATTTTGATTCATAGAACAGATGTTGACAAACTACATAGTTTGCAGTTGACATTTTTTGACAATATATCACTGTATATGTTAACACAATAATTAACATATCGCAACATGTTTCCATGTGCAATACGATCACATTGAGACATGAGTATGGTGCCTGGGGTGGTTCCCAGTGACCCTCGCCGCTCACCGATACCTTCTCAATCAATCTCACCATCACAGACACGGAAATGTCATGACTAAAACCGTTCTGTGGTTGGCTGCAAAAACCAACACAGTATGCATGAACTTCCATCATGGTGAAGATCCAGTTGATTCACTTATTCTTGACGGAAATGTGCCCACAACAACTGGAAAAGTACAAAGCAGGATTTGGATCCACGGATGGACCGATCCTGACCGCACGTGACCCAACTTCAGTCTTGGAAGCTGTTCGTTTTTTAATGCTGCTAATCTTTATTTTAACATTCTTCAGACAAACAAGTTGGTAATGGACTTCAGTCGGCAGGAAACACCCCTACAACTGTGGTGAAGGGGGTGGCCTGCTTGATTCACTCTGTTGCCATTGTAACCCCGACGATAGGACATGTGTCTCAGTAAAGGAACAATAAGGGGCTGACGTCATAAAACTAACAAGCTGCTAGCTCTTACTAATTCTTTTTTTTTTTTAGTTTTGGTATGTTCAGACTAAACCAACTGACTATGCACTGGTGATGTGACATGGTAGCGTCTCACCTGGTATGATGTCTTCGGGTTTCCCAAAGGCCTCCACTGGTCTCTCTGGTGTTGGCAGGGGTTGGGGGGGTAGCGGCTCAATGGGCTCCCGGTAAACCGGCTTATTGACAGGTGGATTGGGTAGAACGGTGTAGCCCATTCCACCGGGACAGATGTCTTTGAACTTAGCTACACAATGAAGAAAAAAACAGTGCTTTCATACAAGTCAAGTACAACATTTTAGAGTTTAACATGAACTGTAAATCTATCATAAATACATGATGATATCTTGGACTAGAGCACAGCTACACACAGCAAGGATTCTGACCATGTTCATTTGAATGACATCATTATTTTTGTTTATGATAAACTCCAAAAGCTAATTACTAGACTATAACCCGTTATGAGTGGCTCAAAATATGGTTTCAGGTAGACAAACATGACATGCATAATGTTCTGCTTATCTCAACAGCTATATGAAACAATTCAACCCAAAATTTCTGATAGAGACAAAGATGAAGCCACAGTTTTGTCTCCATAAGTGGGAAGTGTTATTTGGGCTAAGCCACATCTGAAGAGCCAAAAATGCAGAGACATTCAGCGTTGAAGATAAGTATGGCAGATCAAGCTTGTATTTCAGTTAGTAGTTTCTTTAAAAGTCCCTCTGATGTCCTGGGTTTTTGAACGTCTCACAGAGACCTCATGGGAACGTTAAGTCGTTTGAGGGACAGCCTTCAGCTATCATGCTCCTCTCCTCTGGAACCAGCTCCCAGCTTTACTCCAGGAGGTAGACACCTCCCCACAATTAAGAGTAGGCTTTCCTCTTTGACAACACTTAGGGCTGGATCAGGCTTACCTTGGACCCATGGTTATGCTGCTATAGGCCTGGCCTACCGGAGGACCTCTCTCTCATTCATGTTACATTAATGTTGTTACTAACTTGACTTCTTCCTTGCCTCGCAGGTGCAATTCATTGAATTGAAATTGAAAAGTGGGTTTCCTACCAGGACTCAATGTTTCTATTACCTGAGCAATCAAACATGATTTTAGCTTACAAAACTACAGTAGTATGTGTAAACCTTCCTCCCCTAGCTACAACTTAATGTGATACACGATTAACTAGTCAGTGCTCTGTGAGTAACTATCTTCGTGAGCATTTCTACAGAGCATCTTGTTACTTTCCAGCTGACATAAGTACTAATGCAGACAAATCTATGGTAATCTTATATTGACTTACAATATAATTTGATCTACTTATCAGTTGTGCTCTCGTTTCAAACTAATAATAAAAGTCATATTTGGATAAGGTGCCTGTTGCTGCTCTACACTGTCTTGAATGTTAACATCTCTTTGAGTTGATTTTCTGTCCAAACGCTTGTAAATATATAGATATATATGATTCCCACACTTGAGGGAGTCCTTCAAGCATTCATTTTGAACAATTTCCTCAAAAGGAACATAATTCTAACCCCCAGGAATTTGTACAAAAAAATAGCACATCAATTCTTTTTTGGTTTCTGCAAACAGACGAGTGCTTCCTGTATATAAAATGTAAGGAATAGGCAGTGAATGGCTATTTTATCTTTACAGAGCAACTTAACACCCTGTTTTAGCTCGAACACTGACTCCATCAAAAATGGCAAAAATGCATTGGAACCCTGATGCACATCATCACAACCCTGTGGTGACCACTGACGCTCCCACCCCCCTCACAGCTCGGGTGTTCCTCCATCTCTACCCTTGTCTAAACATATGTTTCAGCTATTTCCATGCATTGTAGCTGTGTGCGTGTCTCTGTGATGCTAGGAGCTACGTTGTTGGGAGGGTCTCCCAAGAACAATGTGGTCCCAGGAGGGGCCAGACTAAGAGCCACTCACAAATCCTAACAGGGAAACCAGGGTCCCCTCTTGGAGGCAGACCCGGGAGGGAAGCTTGCTTGTGAGCGTTGAGTGGCTGGGACACAGACCAACAGAAGTACATGGAGCCATCCTCCAGCCCGCCACCCGAACCAGCCTCTGCAAATTATTTTGGGCTCCCCTCTACAGATAGTAGTGGGTCTAAAGCAAACTGCTACTGTTTCCCAAGTTGCACCGAGTGGGAGGCTGTGGATACTCACATACCCCCAGCTGAGCACTGTTGTGTTGGGGTTCAGTGAGCAAGACTACAACATGCTCATGATTTTCGGAGTCAATACATTTTCAGAGTCCCAACATCATCAGTAGTAAGAGCTACAGCATGGCAGTGGCAAAATAAAACTGCTTTAACAGACTTTCCAGTGCCCCCCTTTGAGCCAGTGCACCCTATCCATTATCCAAATCCCTGACTGGTCGCACATCAATTCAAATGAAGGCTTATCGTCTTCCCTGAATATTCATGTTCAGGGGTTCCATAAGCACGAGTCAACATTCAAACCAGCCGAATGCTTTCTTGATGTTTTTTGTTTTCATAGGGAGTTGCTTTTCACCCTATTGACATACGGTGCCTTGCGTCCAATATGTTATCCATGGATAGATGCTATTGGGCTATATATATATATATATATATATATATATATATATATATATATATATATATATATATATGTGAAATAGACTAGCATCTATCCATGGATAACATATTGGACGCAAGGCACTGTATGTCAATAGGTGTGTATATATATATGTGGTAACATAGATAATAGGATAAATGTCTGACAAGGCTGGGGGCCTTACCTGTTCCTGGAGGGGGGCATTTGTCACAACGAGGGCCCCAGGCTTTACCCACACTGCAGCAGCAGAGCTGTTTGCTCAGCTGGGTAGACACCGGGTGCAAACACTGCCTCCCTGAGCTGACCAAACGGAAGCAAGCCCCCTTCTCCTCTTGGATGGCAGGAGTGTTGGCTAAAGCGGAGTATAGGAGGGGGAGTGGTGCACCAGTGTGGGAGACACATGGGGGGAAGAGAGAACAGAGAGTGGAGAAATAAAGAGGTCCCCTTCACCAAAGCAACCTTCCCTTCTCACCTGAGCAAACTTTTGCCACAAACACAAACACATTTCTAAAGCAACACCCGTGCATAGACAAAAAAACAAACAAAAAAAACATTTTACAACCACATTTTGTGGTGGCACAAACAACTAACATCTAAGCAATTGAAGCCAAACACAGAAACACGTTGAAAGCACAGACTCATTGTAGGAAATGAACTATTCATGCCAATACTTCGTGCACTATCAAAGCCGAGCACTGGTTGGGATGAAGGCATGCAGGATTTTTGCTCAGTTTTTTTTTTTTTTAATGGTGTAAGTCCTGTAGTGAGGATCTTCACCAGGTGTCTCTGCAATGACCAGTGCAATGTTTGATTGCCTAATCCCCCTCTTTGTTTGTTTCATTCCCACTTCTCACACAACTGATGGACTCTCTGGTCTCTGTAGCCTTGTGCTCATGGGTGGAACCGCAACCTCAAATGTTTTATGCTTCATTTTTGGACAATAGAGTCAACGCGAGGTTGTAGACCCTTTTACAGATGACGCCATCGACAAAATGCATGCGCATGTCGCAAACATTAGTGTGGTTTTGTCTACAGACCAGTTAGAAACTTTAAACATTGAATTAAAACGGTTTGCAGCATCTCAATGTCTGCTTGTTACATGTTCATACGCCAGGATTGATATTCCAACGGACTCAAGTTCTACACATTTGAGACAGGATCAGGTGTTTCAGTTTAAAAAGAGACCGTCTTAACTAGTGACTTTCAGCCGGATGGGTCCGTTGTTGTGTGTAGCAACAGGTGTATTTAAAATAAAATGGTGGATCTTAGGAGTATATTTTATACATTTGGAAAAAGGCAGTTGTTTCACCTTGTTCCTCCAGCTCTAAACTTAATGCACATTAAGAAGATGAGACTGATGACTTTAGAAAGTGTGATTAAGAAAGGCCTATGTCCACATCATTGATATAATATCTATATAATATCTATTCACACAATTTATATCAGGTCAATCAGTCTCGTCAAAGGAAAGTCCCCAGGAAAGGTATAAAACAAACTTTAAAGTTCCCAAGAGCCTAGTATTGTGAAATGGAAGAAGTCTGAAACCACCAAGACTCTTCATTACAGTACACCATCTGGCCAAAAAGGGGGACTTGGTCAGGCTGGTACCCAAGAAATCAATAGTCTTTCACTGCAGAATCAGTGTGCAGAAATGGGACAACCTGCCAGAAGGAAAAATATCCCTGCAGCACTCTGCCAGCCCGGCCTTTATGGCAGAATGAGTAGATGGAGCTGAGTAAAAGGCAGATGACAGCCAACCGGGAGTTTGCCAAACTGCACTTAAAGGACTGTGAGAACATGAGGAAAATGTTTCTGTGGGTTGATGAAGACTTTGGGCTCATTCTGTGCACTACATTTGCCAAAAGACAGCATGGTGGTTGCAGCATCTAGCAAAGGGTGTGCTTTTCATCATGATCAGGATTTAGGTAAACAGGGAAAAACTACAAGTCCTGACATGTTAAAGCCCCTCCCTCCACACCTTTAAATGTTGGAATCAGGGGGGCTGTATCCGACAATTTTTCCAAAACTAAAAGTTGTTCAGCAGGTAACTGGCCAGCTGTTCAGCTGTTAGGATGATTACTGGATTTGAACTTCTTCACTTGAGGACTTTTTAAAAACTCGTAACTATTTTGGTCACTTATCATGTGTAAACATGGAGTGCCATCAATGCCTTTGAGGAGAGACGCCTTGCTAGAAATGTGTCACCTACAAAGCCCAGCGGAAGCGGGTAAAACGTAAAATACTCAATAGACTCCTCAATAGGCGTTTTTAGACAGCGATCCCTCAATATGCCACCCTCACACCATTTAAATGGTGTCTCCTTTTACACAAGCATCCTGGCGTTGCAGAACCAGAGAGAGAGTGACGTGTAACACAAGGGTGGCGTCGGTAGTGGCGCGTTTAATTAGCATCAGAAATACGCTTACCCCTATCACACCAAAACAACGAAGGTGAACCGAGAATTGGGTTTCTTTTGTTAGTCGTACATTTATCCAGAATTCAGGAGGGCATTATGACGGTGGACGGCAGACTCAGTCACAAGCCTCCAGGGTCCTGAGAGTTCAGCACCAGAATGATTCTAAAAATAGTGTTTTCTTTCTTCATGCCAGTTCAACCATACATGTGCTGAGCTGTCAGCTATTAGATCCTAGCAAAGACAGTTGGTGCTGAATACTTGACATGGCGACTACTTGCATGTTGGGCTTCTTCATTTAAATTCATTATTAAGAATAGATGGTGCGGGCACCAGAATAGCTCCTTGGTAGAGGGAGCGCCCCACGTACCGAGGCTAAGTCCTCGCCGCAGTTTCTGCAATATCATCCGCATCTCTCTCCCCCGTTCACTCTCACTCTCTCTCAATAAACGGACCAAAAAAAGAAACTGGAAAAAAATGAATAGAAGGTGCAACCCAGTTAACAGTGTTCTTCATTTAGCACTTTTCAGCTCTCCATTGTCTCAAACGTCAACAGTGTCAAGTGACAGTGAAGTCCAGGCAGAAAATACGGCCTGCTTATCTTCATCCCCAGAAGTAAATTCACTGACTGCAGAAATTCCATGTGATTTATAAATATCTATATGCCAACGTTCAAAATAGATGGCATTTTTTTTTCTTTGTACAACAAACGTATGTCATGTATAATAATATTGAATGTCTGTGAATAGTGTTGAATGCTTCCCCCACAACCTGGACTTGGATAGGTGGAAACAACATTATAAATGAATGGACAAAAGTCAAAGTAGGCCTGATCACAGCTATTTGAGCTGATTTCAGAATCAAGGCCATTGTAAATCAATGTAAGAAATATGAACTGAACAAATGAACCTGAGCACAAGGTTCCGATGTCAGGAAAAAACATGGTGCATTTGCTGCTCAATTTCTGTCTGTTTAAATCCAAATGAGAATCGTTGCACAATTTAATCCGACCAAACAGCTAATCCATCATGTACTTACTATATCATAATTTAACAACTTTTATTTACCTGTTTGTGAGATGAACTCTTCATTTATCATTTGGATGGAAACATGGTTTTATGTTTCCAAAACAAACACCCATAGTGGCAGAAAAAGGGCAATAACACTCTAGATGAGTAATCCAGAAAGCAAATAGCTTGATTAGCATGATTATATTGTTGAATGTATTGATGTTTGTAAGGATAGAAATGTGCATTTTTTTAGTTAACATGCACATTACATTAACAAGCACCAGTTTGTTCATCCTTGTTTTTTCTATTGGATATGATATAAATAGGCAAATTTGGGTCTGCAGCTCATTTCATATCAGTTTTCTCCTGTTTATACCTCACAATGATAAATTAATGATGGAGTTAATAACCATAAAGTAGTAACATTCTCAGTAGGCTGTTTAATAATAGTAAACACCACTGATCAACGTTAGCAACATTAGCGTGTTAGCAGAAGTAGCATCTAAACAGTTTAGCTAGCTAGCAGAATATAGAATGTCATGACGTCGCCACAACGACTGTCACTTTCTGACCCCAGTTAGGCTCCACCCACAACATACATCATCACTGCTAAGGGACTGTACGTAATTTATTTTAAGAGGGATTTTCGGACCTCTGACCAATTTATGCATAACCCCCCTTATAATTTATTTATACATGCCCCCCCCCCCCAGATATTCGTGTGACGAATATCTGCTCCAGTCACAAAACTCGGCAACTGTGTGAATGTGTAAGTCAATAGTTGTATAATATGACTGCCCCATCATAAGGGCAGTACTAGATCTGACTGATTAAATTAATGTGTTGAGTGCGCTGGTAGCTCAGTGGTAGAGTTACCGCCCCATGTACCGAGGCTCCCTGCAGCGGTCCCGGGTTTGATTCCGCCCTTCAGCCCTCTTTTAAATCATGTCGTCGCTCTCTCTCGTCCCTTTAACTCACATGATGTCCTCCCGCAATAAAACGCCAAAAAATGACTTTAAACAAATGAATGTGTTGCTTGGATGTATTCTTATAACGTGGTTTATGACAATATCAGCCTCATTCGTTCAGCTGCAATCCCGGCGGTGTAAAACGGACTTGGCAGCAAATAAAATAAATATAAAAACATAATTCAAAGTGGTGAGTAGGCTGTACGCTGACACAGATAAGTCATTCCCTCTGATGAGAATCTGGATCTCTCATATAAAACATCGGTCTCTGAACACTAGTTCTCCTAAGAGACCCTCTCACGATCGGGTGACCCACTCCTCAACAAAGAATATTAAGACATAACCCCACCCCCCCCTCTGGTGGTGCATTCCATAAATACCGAACGGTCCCTTACAAACACAAAAAAGATCTATGGACACTTGCCTTTCATTAGCCACAAGAAAACCAGCACACATAACCAATTCCCAGCCACTTTAAACTTTATCACACACACACACACACACACACACACACACACACACACACACACACACACACACACACACACACACGGAATACTCGCACCACCCCAAAGCGAAGGGAACACATGCTCACAGCATGTCAATTATGTTGATCAATCATGTAGAAGATTATCACTTTGGTACTTGTGCATGAACAGTTGCCTTTAAAACTCTCTCTATTCCCTGATTATCTACGTCACCTCCTCCCTGCTCTTTTTCTATAAGAGCCATGAGGTATGTTGGCTTTGGCTACATATTCTACCTTGCCGTCCATGCTTGATTGTACAATGCGTTCATGCATGCACTGTTTTCATATGCATATTATCAACACACATTTCAGCTTTAGCAGCATTCCCAGCAGCCGTTGATGTGCTTGTTCATGGAGCAGGTGACAGGATGAAAAATCTAACTTTATAATAAATCCATCATGATCTTCAGACCTTAAGTACGGAAGCCTTAAAGGCACATATTTTTTTTTAATATTGTTACTTTGATACTTTAATTTCTTTTATTAAGAGAGTTTTCTCTCCTTTCTTATAAAATGTGTGTCTAATCACCCAACAATAAATGTTCTCAAACAGTATAAAGTATGTATAAACTATGTTGAGAACATGTGGCAACCCCGATTTCTGAAAAGTAAAGCCAAGACTGACTCACTTGACTCATTATCTAAATCTCTAGTTTTAAGTCTTCTTCAATCCAGCATGATGTTCATTTCGTAAATTATGGTCCATTTTGAGTCAAATAGACCATAAAAAGGGCGGATGTTTTAGGACGGGGCTACCTGGTGATTGACAGGTCAGTACCACAGTGTCGTAAATGTCGCCACCGTTGGTGACAACCAAAATCCAGTTTGGCGACTGCCAAAATGCAGATCTTGAGGCTTCACAATCGTAGTCCACAACCTAATAGGTGACGTCACCATGACTACATCCACTTCTTCTATACACTGTTCACTGATGAGTTCTCATGACGACATTATAAAGCTTGTTTTCTTGAGATAACGACATAATACACTTGTGATTACAGAGAGAGAGATAACAATATGAAAAAAAAAATTGAATCGTGTCTGTTTATGGCTTCCGTTATTAAGTGATGGTAAATATCAGACTCATACAGTGATGCTTTTGAATGAGCAAATCTGCACATCAGTGACGAGCATGCGTATCTAAAGATTGTTGCTCAGTTGGACACTGCTTTTGGTTGGGATGTTAATCAATGAGAGTGTTGACAGAAAGAAATCTAAGAAAATGTTAGGTTGTGGGACTTACATATGCAGGTGGTATGCGTTGGGTCAGGGACATAGCCAGGTTTACACATGCACCTGTAACTGCCCATGGTGTTCAGACAGTTTCCATTAGGACACACTCCCTGCAGCTGGCACTCATCAAAATCTGTGAATCAAGAAAAAAAAACAGAAAAACACAATCAATTCAGTGATTTTACTAATCATTTCTTAACATCGAAAATGGGAAATAGAAATGTTCACTCGTGGAAATAGAATTGGAGTAGAACAGATATTTAACTGTGTTCACTTGTCATTTGACTAGTAGAAAATAAATTACAATTATTGTTTGTTGTTATGGTGGTCTCAATATATTACAGCTAAACTTCAAAGTTATCTTAGCTGATGGTCGTAAAGGCCGTGGTAGCGATGCCATGGCAGGTATGTATCAATTATGGTCTATATGACCCTAAATGGACCATAATGTACTAAATGAACATCATGCAGGATTGAAGAAGACTTGAAACAAAAGATTGAGACCATATATCAAGAGAGAAGTAGGGTTATTTTCTCATAGACTTCTATACAATCAAACTTTTTATTTCAACCAGAGGTGTCGCCCCCTGATGGCCAGCAAAGTGACTGCAAGTTTAAGGTAGTAAAGCAGAACTGGAGTTTGCTGCCTGGTTCACAACAAACGGGCAGAAATGACATGGGGTGAAAGCTGACCAGCGATGATTGGACGGGCACTGAAGTGTATGTCTCTGGGTCAAGTCACGACCTTTTGACTCTATAATAACCTAATTTGGCATAGTGACCATCGTACCGACACACACATCCTGTATTCTGGAGGAAAAGAAGACTTCTGGACTCCCTCTCACTTCTTGCAGACTGAGAGGCTGCTTGACGTTGAGTGACGCCCCTTATTTTTAGTTTTAGCTTCTCCTAACTTAGTAGCCATTTTTAGCCTTTGGGTGTTTAGTGAATACGGAGTGTGAGCACACTGCTCTGGAGTTGTTGAAATACACCTCTTTTTAGACATTATAAAGGACTTGGATATCAAGTTGGGGACTTGGGTTGAAGGAATGAAAGAGGGAAGCTGAGTTCACACGGTCCATCACCGCTGGACAACTTTGGCAGAAACTCATTTAATTAAACTAGATATTTTTTTTAATAGCTAAATGGCACAATCATACGACGGCGTATTACGGCCACTGTAGGGAAAAAAGCAGAGTCGGGCAATATTCTGAGAAAGAAAGTTGCAAATTTGCTACTTTAAAACTAGCAAATTTGCTATTTTTCAAGTCTCAAATTTTATTTGGGCCAAATTGTGATCTTATGGGTGTTTATTGATCGCGTGGTTGGGCTAAGATAGTGGTAGCTTTCACTTGTTGTCCTAGCAACGGCAAACATCCGGGTCAAGCAACGTGTTTACCTCTCTCTGACCTACGGCTAGCTTAGCCAAACCAAGAAATCAAGAAAAAAACACTACTCCACACTATGGGCCCTAGTTTCGTAGACCAGCGCAGGGCGGCGCAGGGTGGCGGAGCCGGCGCAATGCAAGTTTCGACCCGCACAGCCTTGCGCACCGTCAGTTTGGCAGTTTGGTGGATCGCCTGCGCCAAGATGGGTGTGGCGGCGCAGCAGGGGGAGGCGTCACAGATTCAACTTGGCGTAGCGGAAGTTCCGTGGCAAAAAGCCTCGCCGAGACTGCGCTGAAAGCTCGCCAGCTCCAACCTGGTCTACTTTCGGCGCAAGGCGCAAGGCGCAAGGCGTAAATAAAGTCCATTCATTCAATGCGAATCACAGCTGGCAGAGTGGAAGTTTGGCTGACGGCGCGCAGTGTGCACACGTCACCGAGACCTCACAGGCAGGTTTCCACAGTTCCAGGCACATTTAAATGCAATAAATAATCACAACAAACACTATTTAATGCAACTGATTGAATCAACACGTGAATTTATATCTATATAGATTGTCCCGTCACATCTGACGTCAGATCAAAGGCGGATGGCACGCGTAACGGAAACTCAGCCTCTCGGACCAAAACATCTCCCTCTCTCTCTCCTGTTTTTTAGAATATCGGCATTGTTATTATTATGATACGCGCGCACAGCGTGATGAGCGTGGTGGGAGCGGCGGCGCTGCTTCTGTCATCGGGTTGTCAAGTGACGGAACTTGCACTGAACCTCCCCTAACGCTTTAAAGGTGAGGAGAGGAGCTCATTTGATTGGTGAAGATCTGAATCGGCTGTATTAATCCCAGTCCACGCCTCGTCTCCTCCTCGTCTCCCACTCACGCCTTCTTCTCCTCCCTCTTTCCCACTTGCGCCGGTGGGCGAGACGGGAGGTGTGCCTGCGCGAGCCTGCGCGGTGCACGAAACTTGCAAAGTCCAGGCGGACACACCCTATCCGCGCGGCGCAGGTGCGCTGAAAGCTGACTGCGCCTGGTCTACGAAACTAGGGCCCTAGGTGTGATCACATGACTGATCCTTCATTTTTAATTCAACTGCTCGCTAACCATAAAAGACATCCCTACATGGAGTACAACTATGGAAATATCCTAAATTTTGCAGTTTAAAGAGACTTTGTTGCTGAACGTTTGTCACTACAATTGAATTTGAAAGTCAAGTCGTTTTGAACCAAGTTGAGTTCTCTCAAGGGCTTGCATTATAAAGTCATAACTTTCAAATATTTATTAAATTGTAGGAATACACTTGAAAAACCACAAGAAATAGCAACCACATCTGCTGAATGAGCTGTACAATTTGATGCTCATGATGATGTTATTGTAGCGCAAAGCTTGTGGTAATAGTTAGATGACAAAAAAACACACAGGAAACTAAATGGATGAAGAGTATGAAGAGTAATGAATAAGAAAAGGATGTGCTGGGTAAAGAGTACACACATACACACACTTTGGTCTGGCAGCAGAGTGAATCGGCAGCAGGCCTCCTGTCTCTCCTGCCAGAGTCCTTCTACTTGCAGCCACAGAGCTGGCAAACACTGTGGATGACATGGCACTGTAGCACCATTGCTAGTGGTGAATTCACCACCCACCATCGCTGCTATAAAGAACCACTAATTACTGGGGAATGACTTTCCTGATAGAAAAGCATCACATGTTGAGTCTCTGCTTCAAACACCCTATCTGGATTTCTTACTGATATTATACATTTTCAACAAACCATTAAATAGACCTCTTCAATTGATAGCATGTTTGACTAAACTAGGAAAAGGAAAGGAGAGTCAAAAATATGCCACGATCGCACCGTTTATAAAGAACTTTGCTTTGACACGTCACACGGCCGATGAGCAACTATGAAAGGCATCGCCCTGGTAACACGTCTTCAATAAGACACTGACTTTTCCGTCTCACTCCATTTACGAAGAGGCCGTCTTGCCTCACCTCGTCTCACCTCTGATACAGCTCTGTGATGACCTCCACTCTCTTTAGAGGCGTAACATTCTGTCACCCCTTTCCATCTCGGTAGCGTTTACACCGACGACAGGGTGAAAAAAAGGAGTGATACTCAGTGTAAAAGGGGCTAAAGATAGAGGTGAGAGGTTGATGGTCAGCCAGCAGTGTGAACAAAGAGATAATGATGGGATTTCTTCAATCCAAACACTATAGACAGTACTTCATCCTGAATCCGTGCATAATTGCTTCCCGCTTCGTTTAGTGTCCTTGATGCAAAAGCAATTGGTCTATCTTCTCCTGATGGAATGGTGTGTGACACCACTGCCCCCATGCCATAAGATGAGGCGTCACATACAGATGAAATGGTAAGTGGGGTCAAAGAGCGTGAGGCCCTCTTCTTGAGAGAGGGCCTCTTTCCTCACTTCTTCGAATGCTTTATCACATTTTTCTGTCCACTTTAATGTCAGCCTATTGGAAAGGTTAGGAACAAACCTTGGATAATATGTCAGCAACCCAATGAATGATCTCAACTGATTTTCAGGGATGGAGCTTCCAGAGTAGCCTTAGCCTTTGATGGTGCCTTGTGTAGTCCAGTGCTGTCGATTACATGACCTAAAACCTCATTTGAAGGTTGGAAGAATGCACACTTGTCTTTCTGGACTTCCAAACCATATTCCTCCAGGCTTGTAGTGTGGCATCCAGGTTCTTTCAGTGTGACTCTTCATCCAGTGATAAGCAGGTTATCCAGGTAGTATTGGACCCTGGTAGTCCACTCAGTATCTGGTCCATTGCCCTATGGAAAAGTGCAGGAGCGGAGGTAATCCCAAAAGGTAGCCTCTGGTTCCTGTTCAAACCTATGTGTGTCACCATGGCAAACAGTTCCTGTAAGTCTGGATCAATGTGCATCTGGAGATATCTTACTTCTGTCCTCCAGCCAAACCTGAAAAGAGGTCATTGTCGAGGGGAAATGGATATTGTTCTGCTGTTCACAGTGACTTCAAAATCCTAAAAGTGGAAGAGTCCCTTTGTTGTTTAATGCGTTCCACTGTCACATCCTGAAGAGCAAGGTGCTGCAGCCTCTCCTTGCACACAGCTTCTGATACCATAGACACACGTGTAGCGGTGTCTAATTGCATCTGTATGTGGCCCAGTATTCATCATCATCATCATAATAAAATAACAAACAAGACATGAGAAAATACTACCTCATAGCCAGTTGTTGTATACTCATTATACTATATAGAACTACAACCAATAATAAGGAGAATGAGGCCAACAATGCTTGTACTTGAAGTTTGTATTCAGGACTGGCGAATACTATGACGTAGCATGTAACACATGCAAGAGGGTTAAAGCAACACAAAGGGGACACACTTATGTATCCTTCAGTTCAACTAAAGCTAATTTTAGGCTTCGGTAGTCTGAGTGAATCCAATTAACATGGTATCTGCCAAGTTACAGATTTTGTTCGTACAAAATGTCTTCTGCGCAGCAAGGATGCTTAATGAAGCTCTTACAACTGAACATATCTACAATTTATGGTGGATCAACAGAAGATGGGCGGGAGTCGATCCCAACAGAAGTTTGAGGAAAAGCAGGGTTCACCTGGGCAGTTCACTAGGACTGACACATAGAGAAAGACAACCATTCACACTCACATTCACACCTATGGGACGTTGAGAGTTAAATTTGACCTTGAATTATGGAAGATCACTTTGTAAACAGCTTCACACCAGAAGGCAGATGGAGCTGGACTTTGAAAATAGTAGTCCTGCTGTATGTGTAATGTGAGATAACTTCTGTTATGATATAACACTATAAATAAAATGCAATTGAATGCTTCTTTGTGCTCATTAGATCCATGTTTCAGTCCTCCACAGTCCAAATATGGTCACTTCTGTTCACTGCTAGCAAAAAAATCCAAGGTGATGGCCAAAATGCTGAACTTGAGGCTTCAAAATGGGTGACGTCCCGATGACTACGTCCACTTCTTACAATCACACCTGTTTAAGTGTGGACGGATGAAGCTTCAGCTGTTTTGAATGTACAGACGTGTTCAGGGATGCTGCCACGGTTTGTCCGGAGAGGGATGAGCTACACCACAAATCCTCCTGATTCCTGGTCTATAGACAGTAGGAGGGATGGATTTATCGGTTCTCTCTCTCCTCCCAACAAGCACCATTTGTTTTCTTTGTGTTTGGAATTTGTTAGTTTCTTATAGTATCCTTTGTTTAGATAACACTTTC